>NC_091956.1:26698555-26998555 GCF_031021105.1 Erythrolamprus reginae | reverse complement strand
GATCTGGAACTGCTGAAAAGGAATCCATGATACAGTACTACACAATACCTAGCAAAATACCCAGGTTTATAATGAATTGGTCCTCCTCTTGAATGAAATAGCATGATTTTCCCTGTCTAACTGCCTAACTAATATTTCCAGGTGGGTGAATTTTCATCATCTAAATTAAATGTGTCCCTATGTTGAAACGATCATTTTCTGGGATTGACATACTCTTAAGTTATACCTAGAGTCTGAGTTCAGGCACTAAATTTCTCATAATCTTTAAGAGGCTAGAAAAAAATCTTTATTTATAATAAATTCATAATTTTTATTTATTATTAAATTTATATGCCTCTTATCTCACTGTTGAGTGACTCTGGGTGGAAATATAATTAGGTTGTGTTAATTTTAGGAAATAATTATGTTATAATTATATTATTTCCCCAAAATAAATCCTCTGAAACTGGGATAAACATATATCCATCTTAAGATAAAATACAGGAAATAGTATAAGGGCAAACTAGATGGACCATGAGGTCTTTTTCTGCAGTCAATCTTCCATGTTTGTAAAATAAGCCATCTTCCAAAAATAAACCCTTCCCTAAAAATAAGCCCTCCCCAAAAATATTTAAAAGCATGCACAGCCGGTTCCTGCCATTTACTCTGGTTAGGGTTAGGGAGGCAAAGCTGGAAATCAGTTAAGATGGCAAGAAGAGCCCCATCTTGCGCCACAGACCCCAAAATAATAAGACCTCCCCCCAAAATAAGTCCAAGCATTTATTTTGGGGTTAAAAAAATATAAGGCACGGTCTTATTTTCAGGAAACATGGTATGTAATAAAAGTCTTACATAGATTACTGTATTATTCAATTATGAGATTGATATATTGTTATATATTGCATAAATAGTCTGGTTTCTTTTCAGATCATATAAATCTTTTGCCTACTATATAATTTTGATAAACCTGTATTGTACTGTGTTAGAAGTGTGGAGTGAATAAAATTATTACACCTAATTTTTCCTGAAAGAGAAAAAAGTAAAAGCCAAATTAATTGTAAACAAACAGATTTATTTACTCCTGGATTTTATCTTAATAAAATTGGCTAAAATTATGCACAAACCAACTGAAGCAACTTAAAGATGAAGTAGATTTTTTTTTTTAGGTGTAGAATGAAATTATTTTAACACCGTTATATAAATAAATGATTAGGATGGCATCAATCATGGGGTATTTACAAGTTCTGTAATTAATTTTTAACAGGATTAAAGTGCTCAGAAGGATAAATGCCAACATAAACATTGTTAATATCAGCCAGTGGAAAGTAAGGCAAATTAAAAGTTCTGTATGCATTTGTGCTATAAGAGTTTGCAGACCAAATTTAGATTGAAAGGTAATAATCAAAGAAAGGTTAGAAGGCACGAAAATATTATTTTAGGTAATAAGCTCCTCAGTATCCATGCTTATGCAAAGCTTCAATTCTATTTATTTAAATTCTCTATGGCAAATAAAGACTAAAGGACTGATCTAATTGCTTCACAGATTTGAACAACAGAAAAGCAATGCTGCAATATTAGTACCAGGAACAGATTAAAAAGAAGAAGCTGGAAGGTCATCTGAGATTCATGGACCCTAAAGTTAATATTCTATAAAAATTAAGATTTTAAGATCTAGAATTAGCACTACTTCACCTTCAACCGCAACAACACAAGAGCACACAACAGATTCAAACTTAATATTAAAACCGTTCCAAACTGGACTGTAAAAAATATGACTTTAACAATCGAGTGGTCGAAGCGTGGAACTCATTACCGGACTCAATAGTGTCAATTCCCAACCCCCAACATTTCTCCCTTAGACTCTCCACGATTGACCTCTCCAGGTTCCTAAGAGGCCAGTAAGGGGCGTACATAAGTGCACTGATGTGCCTAATGTCCCCTGTCCAATTGTCTTTCCTTTTCTCATATATCTTATATATTCTCTCCCTCTCATCTACTTCTCTTCTTTTTTACTTACTATCCTTATATATATTACTTAATGTCTATTTTCTTCCATATGTATTGTATATTGGACAAAGAATAAATAAAATAAGTGCACTAAAGCACTGAAATCCTCATTCTACAGGTACAGTCAGACAATTTCAGCCTAAATTGTAAATTCCATTAGAATTGTTCACACCAATAGACTTTATTATAATAGCAAACGTGCCAGCATTTTTTCCAATTCTGTTCAGTCATTTCTATGTGCATCAATATTTTTTTCTATTTAAATGGGGGGGAAAAAAACCATGCAGGTTAAAATGATTGATTTCAATGCTAAGTTGACAGGATAAATTTCCAGTCACATTTCAATTCACAGTCATTCCAACTTTAGGTTTCTTCTTCTTTTTTTCTTGCCCTTGTAATAAATTTATCCTGAAAAAGCTAGATAAAGATACCATCTTCTCATTAAAATCCAAAGAAGTAGCAATAAAACAAGTTGCTCTTCTAATCCTCTTGTTCAGTGATATTTTGAAGACTTAATCACTCGAGTAAATCCATTAACTTTTCTCTGTATATTATATGCATATTTTTTTGTAATTATTGGGCTGCTTGGATGACAAAGCATCTCCAGGTTCTCACACTGATTTCTGACCCATTTCTACACCTAAGTCAAAATAAATGGCGGTATTTTCTCAAAGACCTTAAAAGCATAGATAGGCTTCTGCCGATTTGCATCGGTAAAGGCAAACCGGTAGTTAAGATTCTGCGTAGTTCAGTGAATTGGCAAATCCCATCACTGGCTGGCCCATCCCCTTTCATTTTATGGCCTGTATTTTGGTAATTTTTGGGGAACATTTTTAGCCATTTTCAGCCCAAATCAGCCCAAAAATGGCCTGAAAATGGCCCAAGAACCACCTCAAAGCCAAAAGCGACCCCCAAAATAGCAATAGCATTTAAACTTATATACTGCTCCACAGTGCTTTTCAATCTTCACTACGTGGTTTACAGAGAGAAAGCATATTGCCCCCAACAATCTGGGTCCTCATTTTACCGACCTTGGAAGGATGGAAGGCTGAGTCAACCTTGAGCCTACTGAGATTTGATCTGCCAAACTGCTGGCAGCCGGTGATCAACAGAAGTAGCTTGCAGTACTGCACTCTAACCACTGTACCACTGAGGCTCTGTGGGCAGGGGTGGGGCCAGCCAGTGGTGAGATCAGCCCCAACTGTCTGCCTTTGAGATGTGTGGCCAGGAGGTATGATTGGATGTGATAAGTGATATCACTCATCCAGTCACATGACCAACCAGCCACACCTACCCAGCGAGAGAACCGGTTGTTAAATTAGTTAAGTCCCACCACTGCTTGAAGTATGTGGTTTAAAGGTATTATTTAAGGGGCAAAGATTTTGGCTTATAAGGCAGGTCTATAAGAAAATGCTGAATAATAATTAGCATATGAATTGGTATTCAACACCAGCCTTAGCCAATATCTTCCTACACATATGCGTATAATGTACATTGGGGTTCGTTTTTTAAAAACTTTTAGTAATGTTTTTATATTTGTCTTTTCATTTATGCAGGTTTATGTAGTACATGACCAACCAATTTAACAGGTTAATCTTGAAACATTAAGTAGGACTTGTTTGATACCAAATGACAGACCCTTAGGAAATACTAAGGTAGTTAAGATTAGGGAATAGGTTAAGACAATGATAACTACTTGTGAATATCAATCCATGTTCACACTGGAAGTTGAGCTGAAGTAAAAAAAAAAAATCAGTATTACATACAAATATACCGTAACTTCTTTTACTGTGTGTATCATTATTAAATTATATTTGACACTTTTAAAGTGTCCTCAAATGAAAAAGTGAAAACGTCCTAAATGCAATAAAATGTTATATATCCAATATTCTAATTCAACCAAAATTGAACTAAATATTTCTGGAATGACTTTAAGGCCATATGGAATACTTCCCCTTTTCTCTTTTTAAAACTAATTCTTAGTTGTTTGTTGAAAAAGGAATTGTTTTGGGAAAAAAAATCTTTCAAAAATAGAAGAAAAATTTGGACAAATTATTCTGGGTGGAATCAGGTGCTTTCAATTTATTTACATAGAATATAATAATGTCTTGCCCTTTTTTGAATAATAATTTGTACACTGCCCTTTAGTCCATAGTAATAATATTCAGTCATAATATTAATCATATGTAAAGCTTATATTTAGGAATGCAGTACAGAAAGTATGTCTAGCTTTTTCTACATCTCACTATATTCACACAATTATATTATAAATTCAGATATTATGACTAGCCAATAGCTAATAATTATCATGGTTAATGAATGATAGAAGCCTCAGTCCCCTCAATCCTACAGTCAAGAAAGTAATTTATCGTACATTAATAAATCATATTTAAAGTCCAATTCACATTTAACAATAATTGTTATATATATTATGAATATCAGCATATGTGTTGAAAGTAGGATCATGACTAAAGTAGTCCTTTAAAAGTTTAAACTTCTGGACAAACTTTTAAGGGAAACATTGGGAATAAATATATCTATTTTCAAGAATAAAATACTTTTTTTCTGGCGCTGTTGTCAAACAATCATGACTATCCTTTTTCTTGAATAATTAGTTTTCATTTTGTCCAAAAAGATACTACTTGACAATATAATATAATATAGAGTTTTCCAGATGTTAGGCATTCTGGAAAAAAATGGAAACAGTGAGATCTCCAAGTCATAGGAATGGTCCATCCATTTTAACCCTGAGAATTTCTGAAATTCTGAAGAATTGTTTTAGTTTAGCTATAAAATAATGTCCATGTGTGTCCAACTCATAGTTTCTGCTGCATGAGTGAATAGTGACAGAAATAATATTTGAGTTTCAGAGAAATAAAATGTATTTTATTTTTACATAAGTATTTTAGTTTGATCCCAAGATAGTTTGAATAAGCTTTAATTCAACAAAGCTTAATAATTTATCTGTCAAGCATAGGAATACATTGAGCAGTAATAACATGATTGTATCCAGAAACAGAAATACTCTTAATGGAATGTTTATATCATATTTATATACTATGCAATGGAATGCACCATTTCCTTGTCTGTCTGATTTAATATCCATAAAGAACGATATGCATAAGGATATTTCCCTAAATGCATTTCACACAATTAGGTTTTAATATAATTCTGGACCAAGATTACAAAGAATCAGTAAATATGTAAGTGTATTTTAAAAGAAATTATGTGAAAGAGCTTTACTTCTGAGATGGCATAATATCAGTGATGGGCTCCTATGGGTACGGTCAGGAACACAGTACCGGTAGCAAAATTTGGAGCTCCACCCCAGAGCACCCAATTTGCACTGAAAGATGTTGAAACAAAATGCATAAGCCATGCCCACAGTGTAGTAGTAAAATTTTTGGTAGCCCATCACTGCATAAAATCAAACTTTATAAAAAGCCTACCAAGTGAATTTATTTATTTATTATTTATTTATTCAATTTTTATGCCGCCCTTCTCCTTAGACCCAGGGCGGCTTACAGCATGTTAGCAATACCACTTTTTAACAGAGCCAACCTATTGCCCCCACAAGCTGGGTCCTCATTTTACCCACCTCGAAAGGATGGAAGGCTGAGTCAACCTTGAGCCGGTGATGAGATTTGAACCGCTGACCTTCAGATCTACAGTCAGCTTCAGTGGCCTGCAGTATAGCACTCTACCTGCTGCGCCACCCCGGCTTCTATTTCTGGTGAATTTGGAATATTTTAAGAGAGTCTAGCTCACTATTTTCTGAAATTAGATAATCTAAATTGCACTGGATCATCACTACAGAAATATTCCATACCTATTTATTTTATTTATTATTTATTTTATTATTTAGATTTGTATGCCGCCCCTCTCCGCAGACCTATACATTGAAACAGCATGACCACAATTGAGAAAAAAAATGGGAGCAAAAGGACTTCTGACTTCCTGTGGGTTCCCTATTCAGCATTTTTCTCCTAGACGATCATTCTTATTTAGATATTATTCTTCAGACAATCAAAATGGTCCCTCCTCATTTTGTAAAGCCTTCTAAATTAACAGGATGACTTTAATATTTGGGGAAGACAATCTATATTTTAGATATGTTTGTAACCAGGGGCGGGGTGCTGCCCGGAAGGGGAGGAACGTAGTGGGGTAGCGAAAATGGAGCTCCACCCAAGAGGATCCAATTTGCATTGAAAGATGAAATAAAATGCATGGAATCCTGCATAAGCAATGCCCATGGTGTGGTAGTAAAAAATTTGGTAGCCCTTCACTGTTTGTAACAATGTAGTTAAACAGTATCTTGTTCTTCCTCTTATTTTATTCATGCTTACACTATATACAAGTGATGGCTAACTGTTTCTGGACCAAGTGCTCAAAGCACATGTTTGTGTGCATGAATGTGTGTGCCTGTGCCTGAACCCCCTCACCCAAAAATGCAATGTGTATGTGTCCCCTGCACATGCACCCTGCCCTATTAATGCTCCCCACCTCTGTTGTGCCCCATGCATTCCTGCCCCCCCCCATACATGCATGTGCATTCCTGCACATATTCTGTCCCCTGTGCATACATGTGTGGCACCCCTGCACACCCCAACATGCACACGTTTGGCAGGCACCCACTGATCCACTGACTAGAAGGAGGCATGCACGCATGCGCAGCAGAACTGAATTGGGGCAATGGCTCATGTGCCCACAGAGAGCATGACACCTGTGACATGTGTGGCATAGGTTTGCCATCACAGCTATATACTATGTATTATATACAGTACTGTGATTTTCCTATTAATAAACAGCACAATATACAAAATGCATTCTCTAAAAAAACAACTAGCTGTTTACCCAAAAATAAATTTGAGAAAATTTGCTTTGGCAAAACATTTTCCAGTCATTAAATATATATGTTCCATTGATATACAGTGGTACATCTACCTAAGAACGCCTCTACTTATGAACTTTTTAAGATAAGAACTGGGTGTTCAAGATTTTTTTGCCTCTTCTCAAGAACCATTTTCCACTTACAAACCCGAGCCTCCGAAACTGTAGCCGGAAAAGGCAGGGCGGAGCCTCCGTGGGGCCTCTTTCGGAATCTCCTGGAAAGAAACAGGGCCGGAAAAGGCGGGGAGAAGCCTCTGTGGGGCCTCTCTAGGAATCTCCTGGAAGGAAACAGGGCTGGGAAAAATGGGGAGAAGCCTCCGTGAGGCCTCTCTAGGAATCTCCTGGGAGGAAACAGGCCCTCCACCTTCCCCAGTCGCACACATTATTTGCTTTTACATTGATTTCTATGGGAAAAATTGCTTCTCCTTACAAACTTTTCTACTTAAGAACCTGGTCATAAGTTCATAAGTAGAGGTACCACTGTATTTCCATTTTCCTCTGTAAAGTATTAAAATAGAAATTGCAAATCTCTTTGTTAATATGTGGGAGGGGAATTAATTCTCACTGCAGAGACCATATGTTATAAGAAACAAGATGAGTACTGAGTAGGGTTTCTTTTTACCTTGCATACCAATAGATCATGTATTTAGACAATGAAAGCTCAATTCTTTGTCATTCTGATTTTTTTTCCCCCAGAAGCCTTCTTTTAGCTCTGGGAAGAAATTAAAGCAATCTGTATATATGAAAAATAAAATATTGATGCTGACAATCCTAGTTTAAGTGAATGCAGAGGAAGATTTAGAATATACTCTAGACGAGCAATGCAAAATTTATTCTCTCGCAGATGAATAAGTTGCAGTAAAAAACACATTGTTATATATCCTGAATCTCTGCATGACATTCGTGGAAAACCATATGCCATTATATTAACTTGCCAGGAAGTACAGTATGTGAAAGAGAAGCACACAAGTACATTCAAAGACATGAGTGATTTCCTAAATTTATTTATTTATTCATTCATTAATTCATTCATTCATTCATTCATTCATTCTTATTTATTTATTTATTTATTTATTTATTTATTTAATTTGATGCCACCCTTCTCCTTAGACTCAGGGCGGCTTACAACATGTTAGCAATAGCACTTTTTAACAGAGCTAAGCTATTGCCCCCACAACCCGGGTCCTCATTTTACCCACCTCGGAAGGATGGAAGGCTGAGTCAACCTTGAGCCGGTGATGAGATTTGAACCGCTGACCTTCAGATCTATAGTCAGCTTCAGGGGCCTGCAGTAAAGCACTCTACCTGGTGCGCCATCCCGGCTCACCAAAGTAAAATTTTCTTGCACACCTCTCTTAATTTTAGCTATGGAATAATAACTACATTTTTTTTGGTTTTCTTTCCTTCCCCCTTCAGAAAAAACAATCACGAAGGTTTAAGTGAAACCACTTTAATTCACCCTTTCCTTCTTTTTCTCTCTTTCTAAATAATGCATGAGACATGCCATCAAATTCAGAAAAAAGAAAAATAACATCAGAGTGATGTTTGGAAAACATTAGAGCAAACTGATATTCACGCAGATATTTGCTGTCATAGGAGACTCTAGATTGCTCAGTTAACAGATGGCTATTGCATGGAATTAAAACAATGTTCTTTCTATTGCTCAACCTGGAAAACAACCAGGCAATTCAGAAGAACAGATAAAGTTGATGAACTCTCTTGTCCCTCTGGACAGGCTCATCCTACTCTTGCCAACAGAGAGAGCCTATTACAAATCTTATCGGTCAAACACCAGTTGTCAGGATCCAGAAGACCCATCACAGAGTAGTGCCCACTTTTTGAAACATCGTACCTTCTAGGGCAGTGATCACAAATATTTTTTCCTTGAGTGCCAAAAGTGTGTGTGTGCCGCTCACCTGCCCTGTGCCCTGCACATGTGTCTGACCCGCTTTGCCAGATTTGAACACTGGTAAAACAGGCCACCATTGACGGGGGGCAGGTCCTTGATTACAAATTTGGTCTAGTCTCCCTGGGAGCCATCGCTGCTTTCATCCCCTCTCTCCTTTTCTAAATGGGAAGAAGCAGGGGCCACACTCCATCCCAAGATTAGCAGGCCAGCTCATAACGGGATGCATTTCCTTTCTCGCGGTGGTGGGAGACGCTTCCTCCTCCCAATGCCCAGAGAAAGGAAATGCTTCATTTGCTCTGAGCCATTCATAGCGAATAAAGCATTTCCTTTCTCTGCGCACTGGGAGAAGTTTAATCTCTCTCCCAGTGCCCAAACAAAGGAAACGCTTCATTCGCTCTGGACTGCGCAGAGTGAATGAAATGTTTCCTTTCTCTGGGCACTAGGAGAAGTTTATTCCCTCTCCCAGCACCCAGAGAAAGGAAACACTTCATTCCCTCTGAGCAGTCCAGAGAAAGGAAAATCAGGACTTTTCAAATGTGAGAAAAATTATAAAAAATTGGGACTGTCCCACCAACAGCAGAACATCTGGTCACCTTATGCTTGCACAACCCCCCATGCTGCCTGCAAAATGGCTCATTTCCCCAACTTCACCCTCCCTAAGGCTCCAGAGGCTTTCTGGGACTCGGGAAAGGGTAAAAACAGCCTTCCCTGTCCCCTCAGAGGCCTTCTGGAGGCCAGAAATGGCCCATTTCCCAACTTGATGGGCTAAGTAAGCCCATTATTCACCCTTCTGAAGCTCCAGAGAATTTCTTAGAGTCTGTGGAGGGCAAAAACAGCCTTCTCTGCTTCCTGAAAACCCACTGGAGGCTGAAAACACCCTCCTAGAGCCTCCGCATGAATCCAGCACTTATCTTGCATCCAAAATGGGACATGTAGAGGGGAGGGGTGGTGTGGGCAGAGCCAGCCAAAAATCAGCTGGCCAGAAAGCACATGCACTGGAGTTGAGCTACGGCAACAGCTTGCGTGCCCACAGATATGGCTCTGTATGTCACCTATGGCATGCATGCCATAGGTTCTCCATCAGGGTTCTAAGGTTAGATCTGCCCCCACCCTCCTATCCTTCTGCAGGATCCTGAAGACCTAGATCATATGTGAATATATGATCATATGAGTGACATATATGAGTGTGCAAGAAACAGAGTGCACATAAATTTACTTTTTAACATTCAAGGTTGCAGTTCAAGGAGCAATCAGAACTTGATCATTTAACATGAAGGAGTTCTCTGACAAAGTTTAAAACTTTCTCAATTCAGCTATTCTAAGTGGTGGAACAACTGAAGTAGGTTGAACTATTCCTAAGTATACTTTATTTTTGTTCTCAAGGCGCTCTCTGTAACTTTGTGCTATAAAGTGCCTTATTCTGCTCCCTTTGCTGTTTGTTAAAAGAATATGTGCCTTATTCTTCTGATACTCAATCCCTTTATTATGACTATTCTGATCAGACTGTCAGCTATTTAATGAGCCTGGATAAGACTGGAGATTTATGGGAATTGAATGCAGACAGGCCTTTTTACTAGGGCTGATCCGCTACCAAGAATCTGAAAGAAGTACCTGATTCACCTTCCTCAGATGATGTCATGACAGCTCATATTGTATGTTATTGTTCACTGAAAAATGCAAGCCATATACTGGTTGGAGCTGGTAATTTATTTTACCCAATATGTACAGTTTAAAATGGGAGGCAATGGCCATGGGGCAATGGATGTTGTGTAGATAAGTCATAAATATAAAAATATTTTTATAGACAGAAATATCACTAAGAGATGAAACACACTTCCAATCTATTTTTCATAAAGTGATTCATATATGTGGAACCCAATGAAGTGCTACCAAAATTTCTACTACTACTCTATGGGTGTGGCTTATGCAGGATGCCTTGCATTTTCTTTCAGTGCAAATTGGGTGGTCTGGGGTGGAGCTCCATTTTCGGTACCCCACTGCGTTCCACCCTCTCCGGGGAATAGCCCACCCCTGGTGGAACCAAACATTAGTACATTATTCCTTTTCTACAATATGACCTCTCCCCATATCTAAGAGGCCTGCAAGGGGCATGCAGAAGCGCACCATTGTGCCCACCGTCCCTGTCCTACTGTCCTATTGTCCTTTTTTATCATTACTTTTTAAATAAATAAATACATGAATAAATAAATAAACAAACAAACAAATAAATAAATAAATAAATAAATAAAGTTTTAATCATACATGTTGTATCCTGTAATGGCTACCTTGTATCTCTGTAAATAGTTTGTTCCTTGTTAAAGCGCTGTCTGAGCTAGAATCAGGAAGTCGCTCCTGATTGGCTCAGACGCGGCTGCTCTTGCTTTGGCGGGAACCGCAAATGTATAAAAGGAGCGGTTTCTCCCAGGTAGAGCAGACGGTACTAGCTGAAAGTCACTTACCTTTTTCTGAGCTGAAATAAAGGTACCGTTCTCACCTAACCCTGTCTCTGGGTCTACTTCACTGGCAACGACAGACGAAAGAAACCACACGTGCAACATGAACAACCTCCAAATCGGCCGGGCTCCTGAGTTCTTCGATCCTGAGAAGACTTCCTGGGACGACTACTTAGCCAACTTCGAGATCTTCCTCGAGGCAGCAGGAATACGGGACGCCGACGCCGATCGCAGACGGGCCATTTTCCTAAACTACTACGGTCCAGAAATCCGCACCCTTGCCCAGACTCTCACCGACCCGCTGCCAGCAAGATCCGTCACTTGGCCGAAAGAACTACTCAGCCGCTAACCGCGACTACTCAAGAGGTAACACTCAATTTTCCGTGAATAACACGGCAACAAAAAATGGGGGCAAGATTGTAATTTCACTACTACTAAACAACAAGCCATGTTCTATGGAGCTTGACACGGGGTCTAAATACACCATTATGCCGTGGGAAAAGCTTAAATTATACATGCCTAGCCTATCTAAATCTGAACTATTGCAAACCTCATTGGTAATTAGAGATTTTCAAGGGGGGATAATCTCTGTTCTGGGCAAAGTGAATGTACCTATCGTGTTTAAGAATGTTAAATGTACCCTGCCTTTGATTGTTATTACAGGGGCTAAGCACTCTCTCCTGGGGTTGGCTTGGATGGAACCTTTGGGAATTGAAATTTCTGGTATTTGTACTATTAACTCTGATAGCATGCCTAACTTTTACAGGAGTTCCCTGAAGTGTTTAGCCCCACCTTGGGATCGTATAAAGGGCCCCCTATCTCGTTTTCTATTGACCCCAAGGTCCCGCCTGTCCGGCTCAAACCTCACAGGGTACCCCTTCCGCTCCTCCCCAAACTTGACCTGCAGCTGGATAAGCTCATAAGCCAAGGCATTTTAGTCCCTGTGGAGCAGGGGCCATGGGAAACACCCATAGTCACGCCTCTAAAACCAGATGGCTCCTTAAGGGTCTGCGCTGACTATAAATCTACGCTAAATAAAGCCCTCCAACATCACCCTTACCCCATTCCGGTGGTACAACAACTCCTGCACTCCCTGGGGGAAGGAAAAAGGTTTGCAAAGATCAATCTCGCGCAAGCTTATCAACAGTTACCTGTCGATGAACCGACAGCAAACGCGCAAACAATTGTGACCCACAGGGGTGCCTTTAAATGTACCAGATTACAGTTTGGAGTAAGCATAGCCCCAGGAATATTTCAAAGCATAATGGAACGTTTGTTATCTGGGATAAAGGGGGCCATTCCCTATTTTGATGACATCTTAATTGCAGGGGAAAACCAAGAACAGCTGAACAAAAGAATAAGGGAAGTACTTCAGAGACTTCAGGACAAAGGGTTAAGAATTAAGCCTGATAAATGCGTCTGGGGAACCAACAGTGTAGAATTCCTAGGTTATAAAATCGATAAGGAAGGTATCCACCCCACGACTGAGAAACTGAGAGCCATTAGAGAAGCCCCAGAGCCACAAAATAAGGCTGAATTGCAAGCTTTTTTAGGCCTTCTTAACTTTTACTCCGTTTTTTTAAAACAGAAGGCAACAGCAGCAGAGCCTCTACACCGCTTACTCCAGAAAGAAACCCCTTGGACATGGGGGAGAACTGAACACGAAGCCTTTGTACAAATAAAACAATTATTAACTTCTAAAAGTGTGGTAGTCCAGTATAGTACTTCGCTACCCATCAGGCTGACGTGCGACGCTTCCCCTTACGGCGTGGGAGGAGTCTTGGCTCACGTTCTGCCTAATAATACAGAGGCCCCAATTGCTTTCTTTTCCAGAACGATGACCAATACTGAAAGAAATTATAGCCAACTAGATAAGGAGGATCTAGCTTTAGTGGCAGGGGTGAAGAAGTTTCATAATTACCTTCTTGGGAGAAGTTTTGAATTGGTTACCGACCACAAGCCCTTACTGGGTCTCTTAGCCCCCAACAAGCCTACTCCCCCATTTATGTCCCCAAGACTAATCAGATGGGCCCTTTTCCTCTCAGGATACCAGTACGAGCTCATCCATAAAGGGGGTAAAACCATCAACCACGCAGATGGTCTCAGTAGGTGCCCCATGGCAGAGTTAGTGGAGGACCCTGCCCCATCTGCTGATGTCTTAATGATAGAACTCGAAGACAACCCACTAACTACTGCAAAGGAGGTGGCTGCACACACGCAGCAAGATCCAATCCTAAAACAGGTGATAAACTGTGTACTTAAGGGATGGCAAAATGACTCTGTGAAACCTGAATTGTGTGACTTCAAAACCAAAAAGACTAGAATTGTCATATGTAAAAGGTTGTCTGTTGTGGTGGGATAGAGTGATCATTCCTAAAAGCCTAAGGGTAAAGGTACTCGAAATGTTACATGTGGGCCATCCTGGGATTGTCAGGATGAAGGGCCTAGCTAGAGGGCACTTATGGTGGCCAGGTTTGGATGCTGATATTGAAAACTGGGTAACCAAATGTGATCCATGCCAAGAATCACGGCCTAACCCCCCCAAAACAACTCCAGCAGAGTGGGAGCAACCTGCGGGGCCATGGTCCAGGGTCCATATTGATTTTGCAGGGCCAGTGGGATCACAATACTTCTTAATAGTAGTTGATGCATTTTCCAAATGGGTGGAAATCATAGCAATGAACAACATAACCACAAGTGCCACCATCAAGGTGCTGCGCAGGCTGTTTGCTACCCATGGTTGCCCTGCTATCCTAGTGTCTGACAATGGGCCACAATTAACGGCCAGGCAGTTTGAATTGTTCTTAGATAACCTAGGAGTCAGACACGCACTCATCTCGCCTTACTCGCCCTGGGCTAATGGTTTGGCAGAAGGCTACGTTCGCATGGCAAAGGAAGCATTGCGCAGGTCAGGCCCTGGAGATGTACAACAGAATTTGGACCAGTTTTTGCTAACCCAGCACATTACCCCAAACACTCACACGCACGTAAGCCCTGCTGAGTTACTAATGGGAAGGAAACTAAGGTCCCCACTAGATAGGTTACACCCAAGGTTTTGTACTAATAACCCAATGTATGTAAACCCTGAAAGGCAAATGTATTTGGGACAAAATGTCTTTGTAAAAATTTTTGATGGGGGTGTAAACTGGATGAAGGGAATTATTGTTAAACAAACTGCTCCTAAAACATATATTGTAAAACTGGAGGATGGTCGAATGTGGAAGCGGCACATTGACCACGTACGGAAACGCATGGAAAACTCCCTGGAGCAAACCGCTGACACAGACTCTCCCATTTCAACAGAATTTAACACGCAACCCGATTTTATAGACATTCAAATGGACTTATCGGGTCAGAGAGAATCCTCCAGCGACGCCGAACCATCTTCCTCCTCCGAAGTCAGCGTTGTGCCTGCCAGGCCGAATCAGCAGGCCGGAGCCTAAAACAGGCCCCAGCCGTGCTGGGGGAGCAACAGCGAGCCAACCTCCACCGTCGGTAGCGAGGACACAACTGAACTGCGCAGGTCAGAGCGAGCCTCGCGGAGACCCAGCAGATTGGAGGACTTCGTCACATGGCTTTCGTGATGGATGTATCCAAACTAAGGAGGGAGGGGTGTTGTATCCTGTAATGGCTACCTTGTATCTCTGTAAATAGTTTGTTCCTTGTTAAAGCGCTGTCTGAGCTAGAATCAGGAAGTCGCTCCTGATTGGCTCAGACGCGGCTGCTCTTGCTTTGGCGGGAACCGCAAATGTATAAAAGGAGCGGTTTCTCCCAGGTAGAGCAGACGGTACTAGCTGAAAGTCACTTACCTTTTTCTGAGCTGAAATAAAGGTACCGTTCTCACCTAACCCTGTCTCTGGGTCTACTTCAATACACTTACACATATGCTATGAACTCAAAGTCTATGGTAGATTTCAGACTTTGAACAAACAATAAACTTTTAACCTTCATTCTATAAGGATTACTGTTCCCATATTTTATGCCCCCTCAAATACATTGATCCATCTCATTTTTCTCATGTCTCCTACAATTTTGTCATTGTGCCACCTCTTCTTGAAATACCATGTTTGGGAGAAAATATTTTTTTTCTTTTCCACTTGCTTTTGAATTAAAATCTTCCCATATAATTTTTGTGGATATACATGTCCCTTTACCAAAATGCATGGTCTAAAGCTGCACTTCACCAATGCATTCAGAATATTGATGAATATCATATGGAAATGATAATATCCCGGTATTATTACACTCTTATTAATAGCAGCATAATAAATGTTCACCTGTGTAATTTTAAACAAGTCATTTCAAAACTCATTAAAAGTTTTCTGTAAGATACTGGGTAGAAAAAGAAGTTACAGCAAGTAATAAAATATTATCAATTGTCAGCAGAAGTCTTCAAAAGTTCACTAGGCTCTGCTTTCCCTGCTGGAAATGAAGGAGTTAAACCACTGGAATGCCTTCTATTTTAAATGCTCTATAGAACATACATTAGAGTGTAATTTCTTTGCTAGGCAGTAAGACTCTTAGCACTCAAAAAAAATTACACTACAAGTTTCACCTTGACAACTTCATCCTCCAATAGTATCTAGATAATCTTGCTCTACAGTTATATTTCATACCTGAGGGAGTTATCATACTTGTATGCATTTATGGTATGTGCTATTCTTGAATGTTGCTGACTTTTCAAGGTGATGTTTGTATGTGAATATACTAGTACACTACATAGCTTTTCCATCACAAGTCATTTAATTAGTGTATAGTAACTAAATTCAGCTTATTTCCAAGTATGATTTGATTGCTTGTTTGTACCCTATGGCTATCATTAAGTGTTGTAACTTATGATTCTTGACAAATGTATCTTGTCTTTTTATATACGCTGAGAGTATATGCACACAAGTTCCTTGTGTGTCCAATCACATTTGGCCAATAAAGAATTTATTTCTATTCTATTCTATTCTATTCTATTCTATTCTATTCTATTCTATTCTATTCTACTCTACTCTACTCTACTCTACTCTACTCTACTCTACTCTACTCTACTCTATTCTATCTAGTCAAAAAGTGATTTTGAGCTTTTAAAGAGTATGTACATTCAGGTAAAGATTTAATAAATCTACGTGACCACAATGTGTGTATAGTGGATAGCATGTGTCTTCAACAAGTATTGTTGCTTTCATGGCAATGAAATTACATTTTTTTAATGAAAGGTTAATTTGTATAAATTGTTTCTTAGCTGGGAGGACTTTGTTCACAGATATTTTAAGGCTAGGCAGGATTTCAGTTTTTATTCAAAAAGAAGTGTTCGGTATGCTAAAGCCCAAAACAGAGAATCACAATTCCTTAACGCAGTAGCAGTTTTTCCTGAGATGGTATAACAACTGTGAAAGATAGCCGTATGATCTCAGGAAAAAGAAGTTAAAAGGAAGAGCCAAAACCTCCTACTGCAGTCACACCAGATTATTTTCAGAGTTGTACAATTTAATAAATACTTCCACACACAGTAGGGATATTGTTTAATATAGAAGCTGATGATGAAAACATTGAATATAATTTACACATGAGTAGTGAGCATAAAGTAAAATATATAACAACATAATGCCATAGGCTCTACTCATAGCAGGTAGTCACAGTTCCACCTAAAACAATATTTTTAAACTAAATGTATGTTTCATTTCTTCCTTTCTTCCACAATAGCATTAGTACCTTCATGGTGAAATATGCTCTCTATTTTTTTTAAAGGTACTGGAAATACTTTATTGGGTAAATCAGTGCTGCAGAATAAAAATCAGCCTTGAGTTTGAGAGTTGTTTTCAGTAGAAGTTTTGAAAGCATGATCGTGGGTGGGTGGGTGGGTGGGTGGGTGGGTGGGTGGATGGATGGATGGATGGATGGATGGATGGATGGATGGATGGATGGATGGATAGATAGATAGATAGATAGATAGATAGATAGATAGATAGATAGATAGATAGATAGACATTTTAAATAGTATATAATTTATATATAATAATGTTTGTGCTTTATCATATCATAGTAACAACAGGCAAATGAGTGTATATGTGTGTGTGTATAGCTAGATAGCTAGATAGCTAGACAGACAGACAGACAGACAGACAGACAGACAGACAGACACATTTATATTGAAAACAGGATTTATACAAGCAATGTCAAGCATTTTTGTCCATGTTGGCAGCTTTCCCAGTTAAATTGGCTAAGAGATAAGGAGCGGTCTGCAGCCGAGGTTCAAAGCAAAATTAAACATTCTTCAGTGAGATAAAGATAACACTTCCAGATCTCTAGGTTTTCCTCAGATGGCTGCATCTCTGCTCGGTGGATTTAAAAGAATACTAGCAGTTTGGCAGTGAAGCTTTTCTGGAACCCCAACTCTAGGTCATCCACCATTACAAACGTTGGATCTCCACACTTTTTTTTACCCACTTATATACTGTCTAGGTGTGGTCAACTGTTTCCTAGAGCTATAACTGTCTAGACTTTCTTTCATAAACTCGCCTTCTGGAACTTTTCCCATAAAGATATTCCTGCCTACTTCGTAACCTTCTGACCCAAGCATCTAATACGGGCTCCTGATCCCCAATGGCTCTCTCCTCCTCTGACTCAGACATTACCATCATCGGGATTTCTACAGTCTCTGGAGGTTCTCAGGTTTCTCAAGTTCCAATTCTCCCTCACTCTCACTCTCTGACTCAGTTGTCAAAAACACTGGCCTAGGGTACCAAGACAGACCCGCTCCATCCACCTCAGAATCTGTAACTAACTTAGCTGGTCGTGGACCACTCACAACATGTTCCTCTTGGTTTCTAGGTGCTCACAAAGAGAGTTTTTTTCAAAATGACCATCAGAAGGGGCTCATGCACACATGCGCAGGAGGCAGGGATGATTAAGATGAAAAAATACCCCATCAGTCAGTTTATTATTATTATTATTATTATTATTATTATTATTATTATTACTACTACTACTACTATTATTATTGTTGTTACTGTTGTTGTTTTGTTGTTGTTGTTGTTATTATTATTATTATTATTATTATTATTATTATTATCTTGATTTCTATCCCGCCCTTCTCCAAAAACTTGGGGTGGCTCACAGAATACATATAGAAACAAAGTGTACAAGACAAGTCTAATACATTAAAAAACTTCAGCTAAAAACCTAATGTATCAATCAAACAATCCAATCACGCCATGCATCACATTTATTGGTAAGGGGAGCAAGATCTAATTGCCCCAGGCCTGGCAACATAGGTGAGTCTTAAGACTCTTGCGAAAGGCAAGTAGGGGGAGCAATACGAATCTTTGTAGGCAGCTGATTCCAGAGGGCTGGGCCCCCCACAAAGAAGGCTCTTCCCGTAGGCCCCGCCAAACGACATTGCCTGGTTGACGAGACCTGGAGAACGCCAACTCTGTGGGACCTAACTGGCCTCTAGGGTTTATGCAGCAGAAGGCATAATCTGTCTGATGCCATGTAGGGCTTTGTAGGTCATTACCAACACTTTCAATTGTATCTGGAAACCAATCAGCAACCAGTGCAGTCCACGGAGTGTTGGAGAGTCATGGGTGTATCTAGGGAGACCCATGATATTCCTCCTTAACTGATAAACTCCTCCATAGGGGGAAAAGTCATATTTTGTAAAATATTAAGAGAGTTAGTGTAGTTTATACTTAACATAAACCACACTAAGAGACTAAAGATAATGGCTGAAAATGTGTGGCCTATGGAGGACAGTTTTGATTCAACTCAATAAGACTCTATGTGCCCTATGGACTTGACACCAGTCTCTTTGTTGAAGTAAAGAGGTGATTCCATTTACCTCAGAACTGTTGCTCTGGATGAACTTCAGTTTCTGCCTGAAGTTAAAGTATCCAGAAGAAACTATTTTGACTTACGTTCCAAGTTCTAAGTATCAGCTAAAAATAATGATAGGTCATTTGATTCTTACAACCACAGGGTGTATATTGCTTTGCTGCACAACTTCAAAAGTTGTGGCATGTACCTCACATGAAACTTTATAAAAACAGAAGTATTCATAGAAACATAGAAGACTGACGGCAGAAAAAGACCTCATGGTCCATCTAGTCTGCCCTTATACTATTTTCTGTATTTTATATTAGGATGGATATATGTTTACCCCAGGTATGTTTAAATTCAGTTACTGTGGATTTATCAACCACGTCTGCTGGAAGTTTGTTCCAAGGATCTACTACTCTTTCATTAAAATAAAATTTAATTATCTGCACACCCCTGGCATATGCACAATGTTTTTATACTGGTACAGGAAGAAGCTATCAGCTCCGGCCATTTGGAAGCTATACAGCACATATAAGATGTAATCCAGTTAAAAGAAAATAGGCTATTATAGGTACACATCTTATATGCACAGTCCTTCCATTTCTGAGCTTTTAAACTGCGAAGCAAAATGCCCTTTATAACTAAAGAACCGTAGTAAAGGAAAGGTTAATATCAAAGAACATCTGCCTAAGGGAGAGGATTTCTTATTCTGTTCTCAGACACTGGGATTCTATAAAGTTCAACGTGGTGTGATGGATACAAAATGATATTCCTAGAGACAGCCTGGAGGTGGGAAAGAACAGAAGATTTGGCACAGGAGGCAAGTACAATATTTCAGTAGATGCTCTCCCCCCCCCTCTCTCTCACACACACATGCATACACTACAATGTTAGGGGTCTTTAAGACTTCCAACCCTGAATTAGTATTCTCCAGCAATTCCCTTTATCTACACCAGAACACCCTCTGATGAGTTTAACAAGCTACTCAAGAGAAGCCAGTACCAGTAAAGGCAAGGCATCTCTACAGCTAAAAGGCAAGTCCACGAGGCAATGGCAAATCCAGAGTTCAAGAAGCAAGGTCTAAAATTCAAGGTACAGAATCCAGACTGAGAGTCAAGACAAGAATCATGATGACTGAAGAACCCACAGCAAGAAAACTGACACATTAGTCTCATTTCACTCCATTGGTCGAGCTAAATAGCCAGTTCCTGGTGCAGTCCATCAAGAGTGGCAAGGCCAGCGAAGGGCCGCTCATCTTACCTCCTACCACTGTGCCCTCCAAGATTGTTGCAGGCACACGGGTGCCCATCAGTGTGAGATTTGATTTCTGTGCATGCGCAGCAAGCGAAATCTCGTGCAAGGACATGCGCGACTGAGATTTTGGTGATTTTGGAAAATATTTTTGTGCATGTGCAGAAGCAAAAAAATCAGCAAAAATTGCTGAACTCTCACTCACACAATGCGCAGAAGCCAAATCTCATGTGGGGGCACATTGGGGGCTGTGCTTACATCCCAGAATTTCCTACCGTCATGGAAGACCTGACCGTACCAGCTGCTGCCCACCACATCTCATAAGTAATCTGGGTGACCTTCTTCATGTCCCCATAGGAGTCTGAATCTGCGGGGGAAGATGAACTGGAACAAGAACTGACAAAGATAAAGAGGACAGCTTCCTTCCTTGGAGGAAACTATAGAAGGGCAGACTCAGTCCAGGCAAGGCTTTTCTGAATTAGTAAGGCCTACAGACAAAGAGAGCTCAGCAGAAGAACAAGGATTACTCCCCCGTGATCTGAGAACAAGGAAGGAAGAGAGACTGCAAGATCAACGCAGATCGAGCCAGCTGCGAGGGAGGACAGTGTCCCGCCCACTTTCACAAGGCACACCTGGGGACTGAGATGTAAGGAGGTGGGAGGAGCATTTGTCAGGGACAAGCATTGAATATGCAGAGCCTCTTTTGCAGTTGCCAAAGCCTGAAGGTTGCTGTACTCTGACTCATGGGGCTTGCCAGTTTGCCTGCTTTGCTGAACATTTTGCTCGGGTTACTGTTTGACTAACCTGGCTTACTGGACTACTTGCAGCCAGAGGCTTCTGAAGGTGCGTGTGGCAGCTTTGATCCTGGACTTGTAGTGAATGTGAGAATATTTGGGGACACAGCTTGAGCAATAAAGGCAAATTAGACCTGTTCTCTGGTGTATGTATGTATGTATGTATGTATGTATGTATGTATGTATGTATGTATGTATTTGTTTATTTGATTGATTGATTGATTGATTGATTAATTGATTGATTTCTATGCCACCCTTCTCCTGAGACTCAGGGCAGCTTACAACGTATTAGAAATATACATAAAATTCCCATAGTTAAAATTTAGCCAGACAGATTCATACCTCATACATCCTATATTCATTCATTGGGCAGGGCAAGATATCAAAATTTCAATGGACCCAAGCCTGTCAGCAAAGGTGGGTCTTCAAAGCTTTATGGAGAGCAGGGAGAGTGGGAGCAATACAAATCTCTGGGGGGAGCTCGTTCCATAGGATTGTATTGCTTTCGTGCCATGCCCCGGATCATCAACCTTCACTGTGTGCCTGTTGGATTTGGAGGAGGAGAGATGACTTTCCTGTCCCTAGCTCTTCTGGCTGCTCATCCATTGCTCCACTTTTGGCTGATAGTCTTTGGATGTTCCTCCAAATCTCCCTACAATATCCATGGGTCTAGCTTTTCCTTGTATGAACTTGTGTCTGGGGAAGTCATCACAGTAGGATATAAATTAGTCAACATGACTTCATTAGCCGAGGTGGCGCAGTGGATAGAGTGCAGTACTGCAGGCCACTAAAGCTGACTGCTAGATCTGACTGCTAGATCAGCGGTTCAAATCTCATCACCGGCTCAAGGTTGACTCAGCCCTCTATCCTTCTGAGATGGATAAAATGAGGATGCAGATTGTGGGGCCAATATGCTGGCTCTGTTAAAAAGTGCTATTGCTAACATGTGGTAAACCACCCTGAGTCTAAGGAGAAGGGCAGCATTAAAAAAATCGAATAAATAAATTACTGGATTGCTGGTTTCTATGAAAGGAATGGGTGAATAAATGAATTCATTAATGAATTCATTTAAAACAAATACATGGAGTTACCCCTGTATTGACTGTGGGATACTTGCCAAAGATTTATTTATTTATTCATTCATTCATTCAATTTTTTATGCCGCCCTTCTCCTTAGACTCAGGGTGGCTTACAACATGTTAGCAATAGCACTTTTTAGCAGAGCCAGCATATTTGCCCCCACAATCCGGGTGTTCATTTTACCCACCTCGCAAGGATGGAACCTTGAGCCAGGAATGAGATTTGAACCACTGACCTTCAGATCTAGCAGTCAGCTTTAGTGGCCTGCAGCACTGTACTCTACCCACTGCGTCATCTCGGCTCATTTACTGTAATTTGAATGAATGCCTTAACAGATAATTACTAGGTGGCAGAAATTGTATCATATTAGGGAAGGAGAAGTTTTAATTTAAAATATTTATTTATCTCTCTACAATTTTCACAAACTAATTAGTTCCCAGAGCACAGCTTACTTCATTTGACAAGCGAAAGAATGAGAAAAAATTCGATGGGCTGCTATTAGGGTCCAATTCATTGGCATTCAGTATTCTTAAAATAAATTATTTTCAGATAATACAGCATTATAAGAACATCAATAATCCTTGAATATATTTTAATAATCTTCCCCCATGCTCAGTACCCTCTGCTTCATTACTGTTTTCATTGATAACACTGAGAAAGTAGCAATATTCTATTTGACAAGTGATTTATGACTGAGAAATTTGATTGCTTCTCCCTGAGAACGTCACATTGCCCAGAGCATAATCACAATTCTCGGGTGTATACTTGAGAAGCATTTTTTCCTTGTTCAGAATGATGAAATGTAGGTTGTTTTTTTTTTTTTTAAAGATAATGAAATGAGATTTGATCAAGAAAAAAAAATCTATTATTATTACACTAGGAATATTTGCTTCAAGTGACTTACCTCAGCCCCTTTAATTATGCAGCTATTCAGATATCTTGTGTGCCTATGAATATATATAATAGACTTTGTACAAATATTTAAATGTCTGATAATTGGATGCCTTGACATTTATTAGAATGAAAAGATAGACTTTAGGAAAGGGTCAGGTAACAGATTTTACTGTTTTCAGTAAAGAGAATGTTGGAACTAGTTCAGTCTTCAAAATGTATGGAATTTGCAGGAAATGAAATGCCAGATAACTTGTTCCTTCATTAATATGGTCCACCCATTATTTCATGAAGACAGGAACAGGTAATATCATCTTTCATTCACTGGAGTCCTTTGCAAATGAATCCATCCTCATGCATTCTCACTCTGACAAGTACCACTTAGGCCCTTGCAATACGTTGGTCCAATAATCTTCATTCTTATATCCTGTCTATTGAGTGGTCACTGGATATCCATTTCATCTCATTGAACAACTAACCTTGTGTTGCGACCAGAACAATCTGGAACTGAATAACTCAAAATTGTAGATATTGTGGTAGACTTTAGGAGAAACCCACCCATACGTCTACTTCTTACAATACTAGACAACACAGTATAAAGACCTACAAATGTCTAGGTTCTGCCATATCGCAAGATCTAAAATGGACATCTAATATCAAAAACGTCATCAAAAAAGCAGAACAAGGAATGTTCTTTCTGCACCACCTCAGAAAACTCAAAATGACCAAGGAGCTGCTGATACAGTTCTACAGAGGAATTATTGAGTCTATCATCTTCACTTCTATAACTACCTGGTTTGGTTCTGTAATCCAACAGGACAGACACAAACTTCACAGGATAATCAGAACTGCAGAAAAACAATTACTACCAACCTGCTTTCCATTGAGGAGTGGCATATTGCACCAGTTTAAAGGAGAACTATGAAAATATTTACAGACACCTCACATCCTGGACACAAACTGTTTCAACTCCTACCTTCAAAATGACGCTATAGAGCACTGAACACTAGAACAACTAGATACAAGTTTTTTCCCCGAACACTTTGCTAAACAAATAATTCCCTCACCATTGTCAAGCTATTTACTAAATCTGCACTACTATTAATCTTTTCATCGTTCCCATCACCCATCTCCTCCCACTAATGTCTGTATGACTGTAACTTTGTTGCTTGTATCCTTACAATTTATATTGATTGGTTCCTAATATGATTTGATTGCTAATTTGTATCCAGATTATCATTAAGTGTTGTACCTTATGATTCTTGAGAAACATATCTTTTCTTTTATGTACACTGAGAGCATATCCACCAAGACAAATTCCTTATGTGTCCAATCATCCCTGGCCAATTAAAAAATTCTACTCTATCCTGGCTTTGATGGCTGCTAAGTTCTACCACCTGTTTCCACTATTTCCATCCAACTGCTGCGCTAAATTGCTACGTTTTATCACCTCTCATGTTTCTACCACATAACCCTTTAGGCAGTCTTCCAATAAATTCAAAATACATTTAAGTTATTTCTCATTCTATGCCCATAATACAGCGTTTGGCTCCCTCTTTATTGGTTTTGAAGTTGCAACACAGGCAGAACTGAACAAAGTTACAAAACCTCAATGAATGCTTCTTTTATGGATCGATAAATGAATGCTTTTCAGTGCTGTTGCAGGGGTGAAATCCAGCAGGTTCTGACAGGTTCTAGAGAACCGGTAGTGGAAATTTTGAGTAATTCAGTGTACTGGTAGTGGAAATTTTGAGTAGTTTGGAGAACTGGCAAATAGTTAATCTGGCGGAGCCAGAGTGGGGTGGCAATGGAGATTTTGCAGTATCCTTCCCCTGCCACACCCACTTTTCTGTCTGGGTCACTCCGGAAGCCAAGACCAACCCAAAAAGAGAAGCCAGACACACTGGTAAAAGGCAAAGGCAGTTTATAAAATTCAAGAAAAACACAGGTGACAGAAAATGTCCTTACAAACAGGAAAACGCTATATCTTCAAATAGATCCACGAAGGCAAAAGTCCATGCAGCAATACAGGATTCTTGCTGCCAAGACAAGGCTGTAGATAGCAGACCTACACCTCCCATGGGTCTTCCAAGCTGCTGGGCCACAAGCCAGGAACAGAGACGTTGAGAACAAAGCAGGACACCATAACTCCAACTGATAACTCTTCACATGGCTTCAAGGGCTTGCCTGCCTTTTAAACCCTGCTAAGGAGGACCACACCCAAGCCCAGCTGTTCCTAATTCAGTGCTGATAATACTTCTTTAATTGCTCCTTTCTTTGATCTGAACGTCTCTGTCGCATGTCAATGACGGCTTTTGCTTCATCACCTAATGACTCCAAGCTACTGGCTGGGGAGAGCCCCCCCTGGAGCTCTCATGCTGTTCTCCTTCGTCTCATTCCTGACTTTCCTCTTCCCCATCCGACTGTTCAGCCCCCTCCTCTTCACTGTCATCCTCCTCTGGGCATGGAGCCAGCAGAGACACAACCGGTCCCTGAGCAGCCTCAGGCTGAACCACAACACCCACCAAGCCACACCACGCTCACCAAGCCATACCCACAGAATCGATAGTAAAAAAAAATGGATTTCACCACTGTTCTGTTGTAACTTTGAATGTTCACTAAATGAACTGTTATAAGTCAAGAAGTACCTGTAAATCCTAAAAGAAACAAGCAGGTGCTGGTAGACTTGCTTACTAGCTAGTGATGTTTGATTTCTATCAGAGAAATTACTTTGGACAAAACTCCAACATATCTTGTTATCTTGCAACCAACACTGGGATTTGTTATATTGGTTTTGGGAAAAACCAAAAATAATGTAAAGTTAGGCACCCTAACTCATAACATAGATATTCTGCACACTCCATCAAATTCTTGGCAACCTTAAGCATTTCTTTAAAAAAATGGAAACCATTTCTTCTAGCTCTTTTGGGCCATGACGCTGGTTGGCTGTGGAATTGCAATCACTTTATGCTAGGATTACATTTCCCCAAACCCTTGCATAAAGCAAAGTCATATATGTAAAGTAAGATATAGAACCAGTGGAGGAAAGAAGATTGCACGGTGTAGTATCATATTTTATAACCCAAATCCACCGATAAATGTGCTCATAAATTTTTAGAGCCTTATTCTTAAACACTATTTAAACATTTTTTCTTCAATGTCTCACGTGTTATGTACAGTTAAGGTATTTTCTCTACCTTTTCCAAGAATTACTTCTAATGTACGTGATTATCATGGCAGACAAAGAAGTTGAATGAATCATGTCTCTACAAATTGTATTAACATCCCCTGTTTGTTTATGTTTATTTAGATTTGTATGCCGCCCCTCTCCGCAGACTCTATGTTGTACACAGTAGATATGCTCAGGTTAAACTCCTGCCTTTGGGTTGAGGATCCTTCACTATCTTTGGTGCAATGCAATTTTCCCAGCATTGTTTCTAGTATAGTGGTACCTCTATTTATGAACTTAATTCGTTTCGTGACTAGGTTCTTAAGTAGAAAAGTTTGTAAGAAGAAGCAATTTTTCCCATAGGAATCAATGTAAAAGCAAATAATGCATGCGATTGGGGAAACCACAGGGAAGGTAGAGGCCCTATTTCCTCCCAGGAGATTCCTAGAGAAGCCCCATGGAGGCTTCTCCTCACCTTTTCCAGCCCTGTTTCCTCCCAGGAGATTCCTAGAGGAGCCCCACAGAGGCTTCTCCCTGCCTTTTCCAGTTACAGTTTTGGAGGCTCGAATTTGTAAGTAGAAAATGGTTCTTGAGAAGAGGCAAAACAATCTTGAACACCCAATTCTTATCTAGAAAAGTTTGTAAGCAGAGACATTTGTAGGTAGAGGTACCACTGTATTAGAGAAGTCTTTTTCATTTTGGGCAAATGAGTTGAATGAGATATTGATGCCTGTTTTGACACCATGTTCATTTAATAGCTATTGCAGGCAATGTTCCCTCTAATTTGTTTTTGGTGTGGGCGGAAAAGTATAGTGTCTGAGCACCAGTCCCTTTGGGACTGGGCGGCATAGAAGTATAAATAAATAAATAAGAAAAAAAATCCCTTCTTTTTTATTAAAATAAATTAATAATAAAACCAAACCAAAATCTATTACTATTATTACTATCTTCTCCTCTTTTTCAAACCCTGTCTCCTCCCCCCTTGTGTGTGTGTCTCTCTCTGTGTGTGTGAACTCTTGAATCATTTCCAATAACAGGTGAGCTATTGGAAATGGTTCAAGAGTTCACACACACACACACAAACGGCTGGGGTTTTTTTTCTCTGTTATTATTTGGGTGCTTTTTACCATATGCTTTAAATCAAGAGTCATTTCTCTCTCTTTCTCTCTCCCCCTCTTGCTCTCTCTCTCTTTTTCTCACTTTCTCTCTCCCTCTCTTTCTATCTCTCTCCCCCCCTCTCTCTCTCTTGTTTTATTTCTCTCTTTCTATTGCTTTCTTTCTCTCTCACTCTTTCTTTCTATCTCTCTTGCTTTCTTTCTCTTCTCTCTCTTGCTATCTCTCTCCCCCTTTCTCTGTCTCTCTCTTTCTCACTTACTTTCTCTCTCCCTCTCTCTCTGTCAGCGAGGGGGCTGCGAGATCGCTTTCTCTGAGCGCTTTGGGAATGCCTGCCCTGCCTCTACTGCAGCCCCCTTGCTGAAAGTCTGGGACGAAAGCGCTCCCAGCAAAGGGGCTGCGAGTGGGGCGGGGCGGGCATTCCCGAAGCGCACGGAGAAAGCCCTCTCTCGCAGCCCCCTGGCTGGGAGCGCTTTCATCCCGAGGAGAAGCCGCAGCCGCCACTGCCGTGAGAGAAGTCGCGCCCCAAGGTAGGAGGCGGTGGAGGAGCAGAGGGGGCAGATTGGGCAGGTGGGGGGCAGGGGCGAGAGGCCATGGGCGCGAGGGGGCCGGAGGCACCGTGGGGAGGCAGGGGCAGCCGCAGCTCCCTTTCCTCCTACTGTCGGCACCTCCCCGCCTCTGCACCCCCTCCGCAGGCTGGCACAGGGATGGGGAGCGCACGCCCGTGGAAAAGGGTGTGCGGGGGGTATTTTGGGGCACTCGCGTGCACATGCGCACAGCTTACAGGGAACGCTGATTGCAGGTAAACTGGAAACAGGATGCACCTTTAGACAAATGCATAACATGATGATGAGTGAGGGCAGAAAAGACTGTTGATGAGAAAATACTCACATAGTATTAGCAGGAAAATGTCTTGTATGTTTGTACGGTGCAGATTGATTATTTATAATAGCTATTTGTTTTTTTGGATACAGCTAATTCATGGACAAAAAAGATTAATTCACATAACACAAGGAAACTTGTATCAGTTCACATTTGTTGTGGTTAGTTGTGAAGTCATATCCGACCCATCGTGACCCCATAGACAACATTCCTCTAGGCCTTTCTGTCTTCTACCATCTCCCATAGTCTCAAGTGACCAGATTTTAGCATTGCTAAGGCGGGACAACATTGACAGGGGGGGATTTACATAGAAACATAGAAACATAGAAGATTGACGGCAGAAAAAGACCTCATGGTCCATCTAATCTGCCCTTATACTATTTCCTGTATTTTATCTTAGGATGGATATATGTTTATCCCAGGCATGTTTAAATTCAGTTACTGTGGATTTACCAACCACGTCTGCTGGAAGTTTGTTCCAAGGATCTACTACTCTTTCAGTAAAATAATATTTTCTCATGTTGCTTTCTCTTTATTTCTCTTTATTTTTTTCTCGCTCTCATCCTCTCTCCATTTCTCTATGGGGGATCATGTTGAAATGGCAACCAGCCAGGATGGCCCAATTGTATATATTTCATATATGCCCTCACCTCTCGGTGATGTACAGGCTCCTGGTGCCCAGGCCATGTCCTGCAAGCATGGCCTCAGTAACGGGTTGCTACAGCTGGACCCCTCACTCGGTTCTGAAGAAGAATTCATCAACAAGCTCATCGCGAGCGCAAGGCCTACCCTGAGCTGGGAGACACAGGAAGTACAAGCGGCCCAGGATGACCCCAAGATGCTTCGCCGTTTCCTTCCGCCATCACCATAGAGGAGAGAGAGAAAGAGAGAGAGAGAGAGAGGGAGGGAGGAAGAAAATTGGGACATTTTTGAAATGGCGTGGGACACAGGACAGATTATGAAAAAGCGTTACTGTCCCATGGAAAGCAGTTCTGGTCACCTTACCATAGTCCATTTAAGCTCACGCTAACTGCTTCAGTGACTCTATCCAGCCACCTCATTCTCTTTCGTCCCCTTTCTTCTTTTGCCCTTAATCTTTCCCAGCATTAAGCTCTTCTCTAGTGAGTCCTTCCTTATCATTGGGTAGCCAAAATATTTGAGTTTCATCTTCAGGATCTGGTCTTCTATAGAGCAGTCAGGGTTGATCTCCTCTAAGACTGACCAATTTGATTGTCTTGAGATCAAGAGACTCACAGTAATCTTCTCCAGCACCATATTTCAAAGGTCTCAATTATTTGATCCAACTTTCACAGCCATACATTGCAACTGAGAAAGCCATAGTCTTGACTATACACACTTTTGTTGGCAGGGTGATGTCTCTGCTTTTTACTATGCTAATATACTATGCATTCTATGGCTGAATGCATAAAAAAGAGAGAGAAGTTTAACTGTCGCCATCTGCAAGCACATTTTAGCTCTGACAATATGTATTCTAAAATGTACCAAAACATTAGCTCAAATAATTCAATGAACAGGAATAAGGTTCATTCTCTATATAATGGGACATGGTAAAATCACATTAAATTGCAATGAGTAGAATCAGTTATTTTATTGAGGAACTCCTTTGAATTAAGCCATGATTATTTAATGTTCTTTAAAATGAATCTGATTTAAAATCTCTTTCTTTCTAAAAATTTGATCCTGACTTTGCTTGATCCAGTGTTTTTAAAAAATCAATTCAATCTTTAACCTATGGAGGAAGGCAGAAACCTCTCATATTAGTCGCTTGTTTCGGCAGAAAATATTTATGGCTCTTTTTAGTATATCCCATAGTGAAAGTTATCTGCTGAGATAGACAACCACTAAAACATGAAGTTTACTATACCGTTATCTGAGAATGTAACCCATGGAAGAATTATTCTGATTAGCTAACAGTGCAGATAGGTTTATGATGGTCTATTTTATGAGTGCCTGATAATATAAAATATAATTTGCTTCCCGAAAGAAACCCACAGAAGCATAAATGATGATTGAACTTCATAAGATTGTCTCAGTAAATCACATATCCCAGCCTGCTTCTTTCAGAGATAAAATTTGCATTTCAGTATAAAATTTTTATTTTGTATTATTATGAATATAAGTTAATAATTTGCTCCTGATGTGCTGTGTGTATATCTGCTCAGCAGTGCTTTATTTATATTTTAGTAAATGCTGACATTTAATAATGAAAGCAATCATCAACTTATTCAGTATAAGGAACATTACCTTTAAAATCCCGTTTTCTTTTATTTTGCATTATAAGTAGCATAATTACAAAAACACTACATTTTGTTTACTTTTACTAGCTCCAACCGTCTCTATCTTCAGGAATATTTGCTTATTTTTCTGGGAAAACTATTTTTTTCCATTTTTGAAAGTATTTTTTTTAAATTTAATTCCATTCTTCTTTAAGCATGTTTTTGAATGGATACATTTCAAAAAGTAACAGTTATGTGTAAGTCAAAAACTAAAGTTTATTTAATTTAACTGAAATGACATATAGTTTATATTCTCCAGTCATCTTATTTTTCCCTGTCCTTTAAATTAATGATTATAATTTGGTAGCCTCAGCCTTTCAAGATAGATCAAACCAGGAAAAAGATACCACAAGAATGTTGGTCTTTATAGATGCATGAATCCTATTCTCTTTTGATCCAATTTTCCTCTTCAGATTCTAAAAGTAGCCAATTATTTTAGATGAGTTTGTAAATATTGTAAATGCTTATGCTTCTCTAACAATTTTTAGACAATCTATATTTACATACATATTTATCCATGCCCCAATCATGTGACTAAGGGTTAGAGCCATACTGTTTGATACCATGTATTCAGGGGTGGGCTGCTGCCCGGATGGGGGGTGGGGGGCTCCACCCCAGAGCACCCAATTTGCATTGAAAGATGTTGAAAGAAAATGCAGGGCGTCCTGCATAAGCCACACCCACAGTGTGGTAGTAAAAATTTGGTAGCCCTTCACTGCTTACATGTCATAGTTTTCCAAAATAGCTTTCCATTATATTAATCCATAATGTTGGGGAATAAGGAATTGGGTTTGTTTAATACATTTTTCTTGTTCATTCTATCATCAAGAACTCTGCATCTTGTTTAGCTACAGTTAAACAAGATGTTACAGCTGCTAGTTGATAACAACTTGCCCAATCAATGAAGAATAATTCAAATATGCTGCAACGTCCTGCCTGTCGGCGACTACTTCAGCTTCAACCACAACAACACAAGAGCACACAACAGATTTAAACTTAATATTAATCGCTCCAAACTTGACTGTAAAAAATATGACTTCAGTAACCGAGTTGTCGAAGTGTGGAACTCATTACTGGACTCCATAGTGTCATCCTCAAACCCCCAACACTTTACCCTTAGATTATCCACGGTTGACCTATCCAAGAGGTCAGTAAGGGGCGAGTACAAGTGCACTAGAGTGCCTTCTATTCCCTGTCCTATTGCTCTTCTATATCTCCTATACCTTTCTTCTATTCCTATATCTCTTCTTCTATTCTTTCATTGATATGTTCTATTACTATATCTTCTTTTTTATTCTTTCATAGATATATTTTACTATGAGTATCTCCTCTATAACCTTCATCAATGTATTTTACTATGTGTATATATACATATCCACTAAAACCCTCATTGTGTATTTGAGTAAGTAAGTAAGTAAGTAAGTAAGTAAGTAAGTAAGTAAGTATGTGAGTGAGTGAGTGAGTGAGTGAATGAATGAATGAATGAATGAATGAATAAATAAATAAATATGCATATTCAAAGCATTCAATTTATTGACATTAAGTATAATTCCAAAGAAGAATTTCCCTCTGTGAGCACTAAGCATTTTTTACTTCATGAAATAGTAAAGAATATAACAGGTTCACTCAGACCAACTTATTATTCCAAGATTTCATACTCGTGCTGGGACTCATCATCAATAAAGAATGCAATTAATATTACAACTTCCCAAATACAGTAGAAACAAAAATGGGCAGAATATAGTCATTTCAAGAGTCGTAATATAGCCATAATTTGAAAGCCATTTCCCCCCATCTTCTTCATTTTAGTTTTTTTGAATGAACCAAGTCACAACTTTGCTATTTACAAAGTTTGCAGGAAGGAAAAATGAATGAGGAAGATCACAGTACAAATTCCATATGGATTTTCTACAGTTCCAAATTGCAAGTTGGTCTCGAAAATGTAGGGGAAATGTTGAGGTAACCTTGGTTACAATCCTCCAGTCATGTGTGACATTACTGTGGCAACTGGAATCTTCAAGGTTTATGAAATTACAACACTTCTAAAATAAGTGTTAATTCCTTTCTGAAGGTTATTCTAACTACTTATATTAAGGATAATATGATCCTTGTTGCTTGGTTGGCTTTAATTGAAGTCTTCAAAATCATAGCTCCAGACCTAATATGTGTTGTCATAAATCCAGTAATAATCCTGATTATCAAATAATTATAATAACACATGACTGGTATTTGGTCTTTCAGGGCTACTCTAATTGTATTTTGTTTAATCATATACCCAATAAATGTATGTAACCCGATGAATGTGTTTTGTGTATGTTTGATAAACTTATACTTTACTCAATTGTCTCCTGAATTTTAAATCAATAATTATAATATACACTTGACCATATAGTCCAAGAATAATGCATGCATGACCAGATAACTTGGTATATCTTTCTTATCCCTTATGACGATATTGACGTTTTTATCTGTTGATTTTGGTTTATTTTTACTGAGATTCTTTTGATGACATTTTTAATTAATCCTTCCTAACCCTCTCAGTGTATATGGGAAATAATAGAAGGCAAATATAATCAATCAGTCAGCCATATATCTATTACATTTCTGCAGTGAAATTCAGTTAAAACTTTAAAAGCCTCTTATAGAATAAAATAATTTTAATGTGAGCATGAGATTCCTACAGTGGCTTTTTTTCTTTTAAAATAACTTAACCCAAAATGAAATATGAATGCTCTTTAAAAACAACTACACGTAAATCTTTAGCGCAAAATGTATATGTAGAACTCTATTATACATAATAGACATTGTTGTTGTTGTTGATGATGATAATGTTGTTGCTGTTGTTGTTGTTATTTCTTTTATTCATTAAACATGAAACTCAGTCAACTGAACATTTAAAGAATTTTCATAAATACCATTGACAAATGATTAATATGAGTTGCTGCCAGCATTCTAGGTATCAACCAAGACCCGGGGTAGTGCAGTGGTTAGAGTGCAGCACTGCAGGCTACTTCAGCTAACTGTTTGCTGTAGTTCAGCAGTTCAAATCTCACCGCTGGTTCAAGGTTGACTCAGCCTTCCATCTTTCTGAGGTGGGTAAAATGAGGACCCAGATTGTTGGAGGCAATATGCTGATTCTGTAAACAGCTTATAGAGGGCTATAAAAGCACTATGAAGCGGTATATAAGTCTAAATGCTATTCCTATAACCAATATTTTCTTAACATATATGATGATGATGATGATGATGATAATAATAACAATAATAATAATAATAATAATAATAATAATAATAATAATAATAATAATAATATATTAGATTTGTATGCCGCCCCTCTCCGAAGAGTTGATGTTCCAAGTAGTGCAGTTTTCTCAAGTTTTGCTGGTAATATTTCTTGATATATAATGATAACATTAACACACACACATATCAATAACATTAACATATATCTATATATCTATGTATCTCTTAACATGTTACACAGTATGTATGTATGTGTGTGTGTGTGTGTATGTGTGTGTCTTTGATTTTTTTGTTGAGTCACCCTGGTATATGGAGGAGCATACAGCTTTCTGTTTTCTGCTCCTCCCATATACCAGGGTGACTCAACAAAAAAAATCATATGTGTGTGTGTGTGTGTGTGTGTGTGTGTGTGTGTGACATGGTTTTTTGCTGAATTTGAAAATTAAGGGAGACTAGGATAGATCTATTTCGGCCTTATTTTGGCCTCATCAGCTAGCCATACCCTCAGTGGGACTTGAACCTGCAACCTTTGCTTTGTAAGGCAGAGAATTAACCTCTAGGCTACAGTATCCAATCCCTTCAGCTCTGCACCAGGGAAGGGTTACATATTTTTGTGTCGAATCACCCTGGTGTATTGAAGGAACATCACAGCTCCTTTTTTGCCTCTTGGCCCAGCCCATTTAAATGGCCCTGGGTTGGGCTGAGAGGCAAAAAAGGAGCTGTGATTTTCCTTCAATACACCAGGGTGATTCGACACAAATATATATATGTAGATTGTTCTGAGTTCGGGTTTTGCCCCGTGTAATATTTTGAGTGTCTATGCGACGTTTCGGTGAAATCACATTCACCATCATCAGGCTGAAGTTTCAAGCTTCGTGCTGTTGTAAATAGGGAATGTTTGCAACTGCCATTTCTTCCTTGTATATAGTGTTAGGGGTGGAGATTTGGTTTGAATGTAGCAAATAGATTGGGTGACTATGTTTTAGTGATCTGTTTGGTTGGTGGAATCATAATTGCTAGAATGATTGACATGGTGATTATTATGAAGTGTTTTTTTGTTTATATATATATATGTTTTTTTTATGTCGGATCACCCTGGTATATAGAAGGAACGTCACAGCTCCTTTTTGCCTCTATGCCCAACCCAGGACCATTTCAAGGCAGTTAATTTATTTATAGCCAACAACTATATTCTGTATGTGTCAAATGTTTTTTTTAGCTGGAATTTTAAAATTAAGGGAGACTAGGATGGTCCCATTTCGGCCTTGTTCTGGCCTCATCAGCTAGCCACACCCTTCCTTACTGGGATTTGATCCGGTGGACCAAGGCAGAGTCCACCGGATCAAATCCCAGTAAGGAAGGGTGTGGCTAGCTGATGAGGCCACAACAAGGCCGAAATGGGACCATCCTAGTCTCCCTTAATTTTAAAATTCCAGCTAAAAAAAAAAATTGACACACATATATATATATATATATATATATATATATATATATATATACATACACATACACCAAGGAATCTATGAAATCCCTTGCAAAACATGTGCAGCCACATACATTGGACAAACCAACCGAAGAGTAAGTGCACGCCTTGCAGAACATGTGAATGCAGTTAAAAAAGAAGATAAGACTTCCTCCCTTGTCCAGCACATTAAAAAAACAGGGCACAAAATTGACTTTGAAAAAACTAAATTACTTCACAAAACAGAGAATTTATATAGAAGAATTGCCCTAGAAGCCATAGAAATTGAAAGGAGCCCCCTTTGCATGAATAAAAGAGATGACACGTCCCGCCTACCAGAAATTTGGAAACCAGCCTTAAACAAAAAAAGCACTTCATAAAAATCACCATTCAATCCTTCTAATAATTATGATTTTGGACTTTTGAAATTTGGAAACCAGCCTTAAACAAAAAACACTTCATAAAATCACCATGTCAATCCTTCTAATAATTATGATTACACCAACCAATCAGATCACTGAAACATAATCACCCAATCTATTTGCTACATTCAAACCAAATCTCCACCCCCACACTATACACTAGGAAGAAATGACAGTTGCAGACATTCCATTTTACAACAGCACGAAGCTTGGAAACTTCAGCCTGATGATGGTGGATGTGATTTCACCGAAACGTCGCATAAACATGCAAAATATTACACAGGGCAAAACCCGAACTCAGAACAATCTACATATATATATATATATATATATATATATATATATATATATATATATATATATATATATGTCAATTTTTTTTATATATATTTGTGTCGAATCACCCTCGTAATATATATATTGCAAAGAACTGATAAAGAAATAAAGGAAGACTAGTGTAGATCTATTTCAAGCTATTTGGTTCTCATCAGCTAGCGGTATCCTTCTAGGATTCCAACTTGGGCTGCTTTTGCCTTGCTAGGCAGTGCTTTTACCCCCTAAGCCACAGGCTCTCCTCCTCCACACACTTTTTTAAAAAGCAAATCAGATTGCAGGGTGTTTTTTTTTTAAAAAATGTTATTGGTCTGTTTGTAATGGTTATAACTGTTGCAACAGCACAATTTAAAATGATGCCTTCTGGAAGAGATACCTAATTTTCCTAATATTTGTTAATATTCCTAATGGTATTAGGTCCAGCTGACCAGAATTTAAAAAAAGAAATGGCAAAACAATATATTTCTGAGCCACCTTCAAAAGATACCTGCACTTCTTAAAAAAACCACATTCCAGACCTTGTAACTTTGCTTAATCTCTTGAGACTCTCACAAAAACTTCAAACTCTAGGCAGTTTTGCCCATGAACATCAAGATTTTACTGTATTTCTTTAAATTTGTTGGGTTTATGCCCATCCACCGTCTATTTAAAATAATACATTTTTAAAAACTAAACCTGTGTATGATCTCCTAATCCTTGGAAATTGCACCAGATTTATGCTGTTATTACAATCATCCCATAAGTGGGGTTTTGTTAGATTTATGGTCACAATAATTAGTTTGGGGCAATGTGCTTCTGGAAAGTGCACTTTAATTAAAATGAATCAAGCAGCAAAAATCATATTACTCTTGATATAACATTGATAAAACAACCTTCAGATAGCAATCCTTCTAACAAATGAACATATTATTTTCAGAACTGCTACAGTTCTGTAAATCACGGCAACTGTTATTCTGTTCAATGGCATTCTTTTTCAAGTGGAAGTTGATTGCTAGTGAATTAATAGTTATTGTTGCATTTTTCTTAGCACAGATTTCAAAGTAAATATAAAACTTAAAACTATATGTTAGGTAACAGTTTAGGGCAAGGTTAGATTGTGGCTCAGTGGCTAAGACACTGTCTGTCTACCAGAAAGGTCAGCAGTTCAGAAACCTAGTATGGGTCTCCTGCGTGAGCCGGGGGTTGGACTAGATGATCTCCAATGTCCCTTCCCACTCTGTTACTGTTTCTGTCTCAGTCTTCCATGTGTGTCTTTCCCTACTTTTCCCTTAAAACTTTCTTCTTCTAGTTGCAATGTGTCTTCAGATTTGCAGGGCCACACCACAAAAATGGACATGAATTTAATTATTGTTTAATACAAAATGCTATTAAAAGCAATATTTAGTGATCTTGAGAGATAACATGGTGAAACGTCATGACTTTCTACATATATATTTCTGCACTATCAAAAGAGCCATGGTCATGCAGTGGTTAGAAAGCAGTACTCAGATCAAACCTCACCAGGCTCAAGTTTTCCATCCAGAGGTGGGTTCCTCTCGGTTTGGACCGGTTCTATAGAACCAGTAGTAACTTGGCAGCCTGGGTCACTAGAACCAGCAGTGACCCAGGCCTGCCATGCCTCTGAAATGGTTTTCTCAGTGGTGCCATAGGCACCGCCATCTTGTTTTTTGCTACTGCACATGTGCAGAAGCTTTTCTTATATTACTGCACATGCACAGAGGGTCATTTCCGGGAAGTGTCACATACATGCAAAATTTACACTTCCATTGCAAGGCAAACTGGTGGGAAAGGTAAATAGAAACCCCCCCCCCCCCATTTCCATCTTTCTGCGGTTTGTAAAATGAGGACCCAGATTGTTGGGGGCAATATACTAACTCTGTGTTCTGACTCAAATTCCTGATAAAAGACCACAGGAAAAACAACATCTGCACAAACCTCTTTGTAATAGTAACAGCTGCTAATTGTCTTACTTAGCAGTCGTCCTAAATTTAATCTAAAGGATAAACAAGTCTTTGCTGTGCAATAGCTGTTAATTAGTCTCCTTAACAGTGGGCAATAGTCCATAAGCAAAAGAACACAAATCTGACAAAGAGTCTTTCAGATAAGAGCAGATAACCCACAAGAATTTTGCTGTTCATTGACAACTGGCCCAGGAACAATTGGCAGGCAAACGTGATGATTTCAAACAGGAGCAAAATGGAGGCTTGAATTCAGAGACTAGGACTAGAAATTAACAAAGTTGCTTCCTGAAAATTCCTCCTATGTTTTCATCCCTTAAATAGGCTATGGGAGTGGTCAATTAGCCGCAAGCCTCACTCCCAAGTAGTGCTCTGCTCTGAAACCACTCCTGCCTTTTGGGAGCTCTGTGCATGCTCGGATTGAGAACAGGCTCCTCCTGTTCTTCCTCTCTTGTGTCAGCCTCTGGAGCTTCTATAGACTCCAGGCCTGGAGAAGGTGCTTTCCCAGCCTCCTCACTGCCTTCTCTAATGCCAGGTGCTGCTGGACCAAAATATTCTGTAAACTACTTAGACAGAACTGTAAAGTACTTTGAAGTAATATATAAGTCTAAATGCCATTGCTATCCCACAAGATTATGTTTGGTGCCCAGGGACCAGGAAAGCTTGCTGATTTCTACTCTGAATCTTAATGTTTGTTTGTTTGTTTGTTTGTTTGTTTGTTTGTTTGTTTGTTTGTTTGTCTGTCAAACATGTATAGGATAGTAGTTTGTATAAACATAATCTGGAATCTTCCAGTCAAGATTGGACCATTGCAAAGAATAGTAGATTTTCTCATGTTTTCTCTGTATTTATTTATTTTATTTATTTTATTTTGTCCAATACACAATGAGGGTTTTAGTGGGTATATATCTATATACACATAGTAAAATACATGATGAAGGTAATAAAGAAGATACTCATAGTAAAATATATCTAAGAAATAATAGAAAAGAAGGTATAGTAATAGAACATATCAATGTAACATATCTTTAAAATATTCTGAGAAATATAAATGGCCGATCCAGATTCACTGCCTGGCATTGTTCAGGCAATGGAAGAAGAATAAATGATAATGTGATAGTTAATGCTAAGTCTATAGCAACTGCTGTGGGGTGCTATGTGTTGATTTTGGATCCTGCTGCAAAAACCTGCAAAGGCAACTCAGTAAAACAAGCAATCAAGCAAAAATTAAATTTAAAAAACCCGACACACACACACACAACCCCACAACAAGCAATTAATCTGTATGTCCATATTCCAATTTTTCCTGGGCTAGATTTACAATTGCCGTATAATTTTACTTATTGTTATTCACATATTGTTGTATCAATATGTTGCCTGCTTTCATGTTACCTTTTAAAAGATAATGCTAAGTCATATGTTTTGGCTGAACATTTTTCAGTAGAATTTCTTGCTTACTTCAAATTTGAGAGGGTAGTTGGCATTCCCTACCATAGCCACCATGAGTTGCCTCGAGAAGGGCGGCATAGAAATCTAATAAATAAGTAAGTAAGTAAGTAAGTAAGTAAGTAAGTAAGTAAGTAAGTAAGTAAGTAAGTAAGTAAATAAATAAATAAATAAATAAACATCTTTGTTGGCTGCAACTTAAGGAGAATCAGTTAGTCACATATCATAAATTTGTACATATTGAATGATGGTGTTTATTTGGGAAGGAAACCAAAACTAAAACACATAATGTACAAAATGTTGAACCATGGGAGAATTACGTTTTAATCTTCAGTGAAGATTAGGAGTCTTCAGGCAAAGTCATCCTCCATATTATATTTTCTATGTTCAACCTTTCTGAGGGATTTGAACCTACAGTCTTATCCCTAAAGTTACATAATGAACAAAGTATCATTACATTTGGAATTAAAGGTAAGACCCATACAGTTTACTGATAATAAGAAGAAAGAAAATAATGTTATTTTGAATTTTCAGCTCAAGGATAATTTTTCCAAAATCTTTGTGCTCCATATACTGTATATGGAAAAGTATTTTATAGAATTCCCAACTTCTTACATTGTAGTTACAATCCCAACAAATTTGAAAAAAGCAGGTTGGGATAGGGTGCTATGGAAGCATGGCATAGAAAATGTAGTGTGAATTGCTGATGACATGAATCAGTTGGAAAGGCTATCATAAACGTTTCTTGAGTCCTAGAAATTAGGAAAGTAGATGACATTTAATCATAGTGTGGAGGAAATATTTAAACAATTTGTCATCAATGAATACATAGGAAAAATCAATGGACAATGTTGCAAAATACATTCTTAATTTTTCTCCCCATTTAATTGTTCATTAAATACTTACATAGATTTTTGTTTCTTTTCTATTTCGCCTTTCCTCCAGGAACAAAAAACAGCACATACAGTATTCATATCTCCCATAATTTTATGATGTATAACAATACTATGATTAATAACCCTAAGACACAAAAAATGACATGTTCAAAGTCATTATGTGACCTTCATAGTTGAGTGGAGCTACAAGTTCCCTGAAGATTTGAACATTGATATATAGGCACAATTATTCAGCCAGCAAGAGCTCTACATGCAAATATATTTATATAGCCATCAATATTAATAGTCAGAGAGATCTGTGTTTACTACAGTTTATTTTTTTCATTTTGGTAGAATAGTTCTTGGACATGTAATCTGTGGAGAGGAATTCTGCCTCCCTTAGGAAGAAAGATAGAGACTTTAATGACCATTTTAATGATTTTCATTTCTCTCCTGATCTCAGGGCTTTATTTCTATTGATTTTATAATGAGAATCCATGAGATATAGGGAATAGCAAAGTTTCTCAACCTGGCATATCTTCTTCTTCTTCTGTGCCTAAAGAAGCATCAAGAAAATAATGATAAAATAGTTATGACCCAACTCAATTGTACAGTTCTAATTGTTATAATCCTCATTGTCCATTTTTTTCATTTGGCAAATGTAGACTAAATTGTTTCATTTTTTCAGCAAATTGGAACTGCTAGATTGAAGAACCCTTAAATAAGGTTTAGACTGTGAGACTAAACAATTTAAACAATTCTTTGTTCTCGACTGGGTAATTATTTGAGCTACATTTTCAACAAATACCTTTTTATTTCGGGAAGAGAAATAAAAAAACCCTTACAAAAACATACGTATAAACATAAGCATGCATATAGACATAATTACACACAATATAATTTTTGTTACAATTTGCTATGGAAATGGAAAGGAATGTGTTTAAAATTTAAATGGTCTGTTATCTTGGGGATTGTTCTGTCGGGCTCTCTGGTAGACTCCTCCCAAAAATTCACAGGTACAAATTTCAGACACACACACGTTTGAAAATTCCAAACAATGTTCTTTATAATGAAAATTCACTTAAACTAAGCCCTCTTTTGGTATAGCAAAGAGCACTCCTTTACAAACAAACTGGTAATTTGTACAAGTCCCTTATCAGTTCTGTGATACTTAGCTTGCAGCTGTGAGGCAATTCACAGTCCTTCTTCTTTCACAAAGTGAAACACACTTTGCTCTGGTTTAGTTTCAAAGCAGGGAAAAATCAGCACACAAAAAGTCAAAGTCAGTAAAGCAGTCACGAAACACAAGGATCAGATAATCCTCCACAATGGCCAAACCCACAGGCTGCTATTTATAGCAGCCTCACTAATTACCACACCCCCACCCAACCACAGGTGGCCTCATTTTCTTTGATAATAATATCTCAGTTGTTGTTGCCTATGCATCGCTCTCCGCATGCGTGGCTGTATCATTAACTCTTGTTCTGAATCCAAGGAGGAGCTAGATAATTGATCTCCTTCAGAGTTGTCTGCCACACTCTCTTCCTCCCTGTCACTCATCTCTTCTTGGTCAGAGGAACCTTCCTCATCAGATTCCACCAGCGGTAAAACAGGCCTGCAGCATGTGGATGTCTCCCCCCACATCCACAGTCCTTGGGGCAGGAGCTGGGCCAGAGCTAACCACAACAGGGATTATATGTAAATTCATTGCAAATTTGTATACCGGTAATTTTTGAATATTTTTTATAAACTTGGTATAGTATTTTGAATTATTACTTGGCCGGTGATGATTTAAAAAATCCACCTTCCTAGAAATATATCAGCTTTAATCCAGGTTAATTAAAGATTACAGTCCCATACTTATCTGGCAGTAAATACCACTGAATACATGAAAACCTATTTTTCAGTTAACAAATATCAGATTTGGCAGCTGCATAAATCATTGAAATTAATTTTAAAACTTTGTTTAAATAGAGATGTAAAAGACAATTATTTTACTTACCCTTTCAAATAAATGGTCACAAAGAAAAGGCATGACTCAAAACTTTTCTGTATTTTCTGTTTATATCTGAAACGGAAGAATCTATATATTTGTATGTATTAAATTAAAGAAGTAGATACTTCACAAGGCAAATGAACAGTAGAGTCAGTCTTATGAATTAATCTACTAAAATAATTGGAACTTAATCATAACTAGCTTCAATATGTTTGCAGTTGGGATCAATTCAATTATACTATTATTATACATACAGGCCAGCAATTGCAAAACATTTCATTGGCTTATTGGTCATGGATTGTGCTTGGTAAATTATTTGTGAAAATCCTTGGTAGTGTCAAGATAAGACTCCTCCTTTTTCTCTGTTCATGTCCTAAATCCTGAATTTAATATAAATCACTGGACGATCAAGGGAGAATCAAAAGAGATATGTTTATTCAAGTTATTAGCTTTGGATTGGTAAACACTCCCTTTTTATAGGAAATTAGCCAATCATTATCAATGGAATGCAATATGTTATAATTAATTCGGCATCAATATATTTTCTTCTTTCTTCCATATTCTGCTGAAACATGTTTCTTTATTGTAAAGTTACAGCAAACTTTTTATTTGTAATTAAACAGATTTCTCTTAATGTAAAGCTAAAGGTTATTATATTTTTTATACATTTTTTAATACGTAAGATATATGTCTTCCTCTCACAGATTTTGCTACATACTGACAGGAACCAATAGAATAGAATAGAATAGAATAGAATAGAATAGAATAATAGAGTTGGAACGGACCATGGAGGTCTTCTAGTCCAACCCACTGCTTAGGCAGGAAACTCTATACCATTTCAGACAAGTGGTTGTCCAATCTCTTCTTAAAAGCTTCCAGTGTTGGAGCATTCACAGCTTCTGGAGGCAAGCTGTTCCACTGATTAATTGTTGTAACTGCCAGGAAATTTCTCCTTAGTTATGAGTTGCTTATCTCCTTGATTAGTTGCCACCCATGGTTTCTTGTCTTACCCCCAGGTGCTTTGGAGAATAGTTTGACTTCCTCACCTGAGATATTGGAATACTGCTAACATGCCTCCCCTAGTCCTTCTTTTCATTAAACCAGACATACCCAGTTCCTGCAACCATTCTTCACATGTTTTAGCCTCTAGTTCCATAAACATCTTTGTTGCTCTTCTCTGCACTCCACACTCTTTCTAGAGTCTCAATATATTTTTGCAATTAACTAACAGTTTTAGAGTTAGTTAATCAGTTAGCTAATAAAGCAATGCATGGTTTCTAATTCATATTGAGGTGGGATGTACTTATAAGATGCCAATACCTGGATATTTTTAGCTGCTCAAAATTATTAAAAGGATAATTTTATACATTATAAATAAAAGGATCAAAATTATCTTAGATTGTTTCCAAGACTCTGGTAAGCAGTTCCCTTGGTACAAAGTATTTCATGAAAATAGAAATTTAGGTATTAAAGGACTCTTTAAATTATTTATAAATTTCTTTTCACAGTCCCTCAGGAGATTTTCCACTTTGAATAGGATTACAGACTTAAGAGATATCTGAAATAAAAATTAAAAATAAGGAAAATCCATAGTGCAACATGCATCAGCATGAATATTTGTTGTGTGTTTCTGATAGGACAGAAACTATTATATAACTTCTGTTATACTTCTTGAACTGCTTTGGTTGCTAGTTTGTTTTTGTCTCCAATTCAAGATCTTTGACATTTTGTGTTGATTGGCTTATTTGAGGGACCCCAATTTAATCTGCCTTATCTCACCAAATCTCACAGAATGTTAGGCGTTTATCTACCTATTGAAAAGTTTTAGATATTGATTTGTAGCCTATTCTAGAGTGGGATTTATGCCTGTCTGAATAAAATGTATGTGCCTTTATTGCCCGATTCATAATATCTGTGAATCCATGAGTATGCATTAAATGTTGCTCTTAGGCTTTCGATTTGAAGTTTTAATATGTCAGTATTGAAGACCCATCCTATTATAAAACTATCTCGGTTAATTTTTTAACTGTTCATGGCCTTTTGTAAATAACCTGCATTATTTGACTTCCCAATCCTCTAATCCCATTTAGACTGATAGTGAATGAATCACTTAGGATCCTTCTTCATAGTCTAAGAGCAGGAAAGTGACCTACTGAGATTCCTTCTTCCTTTTCCAAGCTGATAAAGTCCAAATGTGGTTTCTAGTACAGTGGAACCCCGACATAAGAGCTGCTCTACTTAAGAGCAACTCGAGATAAGAGCTGGGAGGGGAGAGATATTTTTGTTCTACTTACAAGCCCAAATTCGAGATACAAGCGCCAAGGAGCTGTCTCCTGAAGCCAAATGCTAACTTCCGCGTTCGGCTTCAGGAGACAGCTGCGAAGCTGCGCGCGTGTTTTAAAAGGTTGCAGCCGGCCTGGGGGGCTCGGGGGGGTGTGTGTGCTTGCAGCTTTCTTTCTTGCTCTTTTTCTTTCTCTCTTTTACCTTCCCTTCTATTTCTTCTTTTCTTTCTCCTTCCCACCTTCTTCCCTCCCTCCCTCCCTTCACTCATTCCTCTCTTACTCTCCCCTTTCATAAGTTTCCTTGCTTCCTTCCTCTGTTCCTGTCCCTTCCCCCTTTCTTGCTTTCTTTCTTGCTTTCTTTCTTGCTCTTTTTCTTTCTCTCTTTTACCTTCCCTTCCTCTATTTCTTCTTTTCTTTCTCCTTCCCACCTTCTTCCCTCCCTCCCTCCCTTCACTCATTCCTCTCTTACTCTCCCCTTTCATAAGTTTCCTTGCTTCCTTCCTCTGTCCCTGTCCCTTCCCTCTTTCCTTCCTTCCTTCCCACCCTCCGTCCATTCATTCACCCATTCCTCTCTTGATCGCTTAAAGCCGGTCCCTGGTGCAAAAAGGGTTGGGGACCTCTGTCCTACAGGATTGGGTGGCAGAGAAGTTGAACATATGTAAATTTAAAAGTTTAAGAAAGTTTACAAGTTAAGTGAAAGAAACTTCATTATTCATTTATATGTACATGTACATTTCTTCATTAAAAACATGTCTTTCTGCATAATTTAGACTAACTTTGTGAGTTTTTTGAGGGCTGGAACCAATTAAAATTATTTACATTAATTCCTATGGGGAAAAGTCGTTCGAGATAAGAGCTGCTCGACTTAAGAGCCCAGGTCCGGAACGAATTAAACTCGTATCTCGAGGTACCACTGTATTCCTTAGGCATAGTCAAGTATGTGTATACTCATGCTTTGCTACGAAACTATGTGATCTGGCCAGTAATGAGCTGCTGCCCCCACGGAGAGGGGAACGCAGTGAGGATAGTAAGTTTATTCACTATTTATTGAATACTTAATAGTTTTTAAATTGTCCTTCCTTCTCTTGTACCTTAATATGATGCTTAATTATTTTTAAAATAGGAAACAATTAAATAGTATGTTTTTACCCATAAACACTTTAATAATTTTAATCATTATCTAGAGCTAAACTTTTACAGCAATTAAAGAAAATTGAGCTACTTGCCTAATCTGTTATCATACTGAACCTTGTAGGTTCAGTACAAAACCTTAAAATGTTACTGTGTTCCTCAACAAATAATGCTGTCTACCATTTGTCCTTTTTGTGGCTATTCAAGTAATGTGACTTAATCAACTGAAAAAGAGTCCAAGCCCTTATTTGAAAACTTATCTTGGTCGATAAGCCACTCCCACACAGTCACATGATCTTTAAGCCATCCCCGATCATATGATTGTCAAGCTACTCCAACCTGGTCACATGGCCTGCAAGCCACTACTTGATGGTTGCATAATCATCAAGCACACCCACAAAATAAGTCATGCCTACAGTGTGGCAGTAAAAAGTTTGGCAGCCCATCACTGAATTGGACTTAATAAATTGACAGACAATGCTTGAAAATCAATGAGTAGTTAGATCAGGTTTGATACATTGACACTTAAAGCTTGTAAATTTATGTAGAATGTGTAACTCCTTAGCATATGAATTTGTTAATATAAGGCAATTTGCAGTTGGAATTGAGTTCTTTTCAGGTGGGAAGGGAGGGTAGAATGTCTGCAGGCTGGATGAGTCATGTGCTACAAATACCCATGCCTGGTTAACTAAGGGCTGGCATCAGAGCATATATAAGTATTAATATAAGGCAACTGGCAGTTGGAACAGAGTTCTTTTCAGATGGGGACGGGGAAAGAATGTCTAACTCCGTAGCATCAGACTGTGTTAATATGCTAATGATAATGATCTAAATCATTAAATACTAATGATCTGATGGTCATTTTGAAAAATCCTTTCTTAGCCAGCACCTAGAAGCCAAGAGGAACATAAGTGCAAAGTTTCCAGTTTGTAGGCTTTACAGTTCTAGAGATTTCGTGATGAGTGAGTGGCATTTGGCTTTTGTATACATAGATTATTATTTTATTTATCTCTGCTTGAATTGCATCCCTACATCAATAAGTACCCTAACCCATCCAAGCAGGAAGCCCACATGCAACAATTACAATTACAACAACAATAATTGTTATTGTTGTTGTTGTTATTGTTACTGTTACTGTTACTGTTATTGTTGCAGCACCAAAGGATCTCAGCGGACATTTGAAAACCATTGGAATTGACAAAATCTCCATCTGTCAATTGCAAAAGGCCACTTTACTGGGATCAGCAAACATAATTCGCCGCTACATCACACAGTCCTAGGTGCTTGGGAAGCGCCCGACTGGTGATGAAATACAAAATCCAGCATAGTGATCTCGTTTGCTGTGTTGTATTGACATAATAATAATAATAATAATAATAATAATAATAATAATAATAATAATAACAACAACAACAACAACAATAATAATAATAATTTTTTAGATTTGTATGCCGCCCCTCTCCGAGGACAATACGATATTTAGAAGGAAGGAAACTTTAACAGAGATAAAAACCCATCTAAATTCTCACATATACATAAGGCACAAACAAATTTTACTGGACAGTTTTCATGGTGGATTATACGCAGCACATAAGGCTCAACTTTAATTGGAACTATCAAGTTTGAGTGGTTCGGTAAAGTCGCCCCTCCCCCAAATTGTCAACCGTGTTCTCAGACTTTATGTAATAAGCTGGTATCACCTTAATTTAAACTTTGACTTCCTATTACTAAGTCGATGACGAAGATTAAAAACTTTCTTGTATAGATTTTTTTAAAATAGAAAGTGACAGTTTAATTTGGCAGAGCTGTATTCAAAGGGTTCTTAAGCACAGCAGAGATTGCTAGCGTCAGCATACTTCAACCTAAAAATGATAATATAACATTAATTATTAAACACTAACACTTTAGGTACACACACACACACACACACACATATACACACACACCTTCATTCCATAAACAAAGATCACAAATAATTTTTAGATTTTTACTTTGAAGGACTTGTCTTTCTCTCCACATCGTTTTTATGCTACTGTTCCAAATTCTTGCCTTGTCTAATTTTGAACAGTGATGGCAAAAAACTTTGTGCTCAGCATGTCAAACATTTGCAAAATGCCTAACTTGAACCTGCTGGCATGTCATCTCCCTTATTCTTTGCATATTCTTTCATCTAAAAAAAAATACAAATTGAGGCAGCTGTGGGTTGCATGAGGATATCATTCTTGAAGTGTCTGTTCTATAGCCTCTGCAGTCTCACAAACCCATGCAAAGGCTCAATATTTTCACATAATATTTGGAGGTACAGAGGCTACTTTAGAGCACAACCATTCTTCTGTTGCATCTGCATCTTCCAAAAACTTCAATTTCAAAAATTGTTGTAGGATGTTGGCAAATTCTGGCATTCACCAATCAAGATAGTTACAGGTGTCTTGCTTCCTATGAGGAAAAAAATATTACAAAGAAACATAGAAGACTGACGGCAGAAAAAGACCTCATGATCCATCTAGTCTGCCCTTATACTATTTTTTGTATTTTATCTTAGGATGGATATATGTTTATCCCAGGCATGTTTAAATTCAGTTACTGTGGATTTACCAACCACATCTGCTGGAAGTTTGTTCCAAGGATCTACTACTCTTTCAGTAAAATAATATTTTCTCATGTTGCTTTTGATCTTTCCCACAACTAACTTCAGATATTCTTTTTGGTAAGGGGAAATCTCATCAGGTTCCTGATTTAAACATGGGATAACGTTTTCCCAGAACTGATCTCTGTGGATGGGCAAGTAAGAAGCTTAAAGCATGACATAATTTAATGAAACCTTTATTAAAAGCTATCTGTAATAATGTAGTAAGGTGGGGGGAAATCCACACAAAGAAATATTAAAATGCTATGTGAACAAGGAAATATGAACACGAAGATGAGGAACTGGAAGAACAGATTTCTATACCTCCTCTGCTATTTTACTTTTTAGCCATATTTTTACACTTTGTATTAATTAATAGTTTTGATTTGCTTTAACATAAAAGATTTTAACATAAAAGACAGACTAGAAATAAAAATTAAAATACACAAGAAAATTGTAAGAGAACACTTGTCTAATCTGGATAACTGTAAATCACTGGGACTTGTTGGATTACATCCCAAAGTTCTAAAAGAGCAAGCAGATGTTATTGCAGAATCATTTCACAATATCTTTAAAAAATCCTGATACACCAGGGAAAATGCAGATGTGCTTACCATCTTCAAAAAAAAGGGAGGGGGATAGTCCCAGGGAACTACAATCAGCCTAACATGAATTGAAAAGGTAATAAAAAAACAGATCTGCAAACCTCTAGAAACAAATAAAGTTTTAACTAGAAGCCAGTGTGTGTTTGTTAAGAACAAATAATGCCAAATCAATCTTATTTCACTCTTTGACAAAGTGACTAAATTAGTTCTCCACCAAATGCTGTGGATCCACTATACTTAGATTTCAGAAAGGCATCTGACAAAGTAGTCTGCAACCTACGTCTTGGTAAGCTAGAAAAATGTGGGATAGACATCATCACTATCAGATAGATTTGTAACTGGCTGACAACTGTACTCAATAAGTAGTCTTTAATGATACTACATTTACATGGAGGGAAGTAAGCAGTTCTGTTTTAGGTCCGGTATTCTTCTGCTGCACGAATCCCAGCGACCAGTTAGGTCCCACAGAGTGGATCTTCTCCGGGTCCTGTCAACTAAAGAATGTTGCTTGGTGGGAAGAGCCTTCTCTGTGGCGGCCACGGCTCTCTGGAACCAACTCCCCCCAAAGATTAGAATTGCCCCCACCCTCCTTGCCTTTCGTAAGCTGCTTAAAACCCACCTCTGCTGTCAGGCATGGGGGAATTGAGCCCCTCTTCCCCCTAGGCTTTTACAATTCTATGTATGGTATGTATGTATGTTTTTTTTATATATTAATGGGCTTTTAATTATTTCTAACATCAGACTACTATTGTACACTGCTTTATTGTTGCTGTTAGCCGCCCCGAGTCTCCGGAGAGGGGCGGCATACAAATCCAATAAATAGATAGATAGATAGATAGATAGATAGATAGATAGATAGATAGATAGATAGATAGATAGATAGATAGATAGATAGATAGATAGATAGATATCTACATAAATTATTTAGATAAGCAAATGGAAGAGGAGCATCAAATTTGCTGATGATGCTAAGCTAGTGGGAATAGCCAACATGAAGACAGGATTCATAAAGATTTTGGCAGACTTGAACAATGGGCCGTATCCAACAAAATAAAATTTAATGTAGAGAAAAGCAAGGTCTTAAATTTATGCAGGAAAAATAGAAGCTGCTAGTATAGATTAGATGAAACCTGGTATAAAAACAGTAATGTGAGAGGGAGCTTAAATTCCTAGTGTACAATATGAGCCAGCAGTGTGTAGCCGCTGCCAAAATAGCTAATAAAATCCTGGGTTGCCTAAACAGAGGCATAGAATTAAAATCACGAGAAGCAATATTATCACTTTATAAAACCTTAATAAAACCACACCTCGAATACAGCGTCCAGTTTTGGTCATCACATTACAAAAAAAATGTTGAGACTTTGGGGAAAAAAGTGCAAAGAAGAGCAACAATGTTAAAGGTTTTGAACTAAAACATATGAAGAACAATGGAGAAACTGGGTATGGCTAGTATAGAAAAAAGAAGGGGTGGCATAATAGCAGTATTCCAATATTTGAGGGGCTGCCACAAAGATGGGGGGTGGGAGGTTCAACTTATTTTCCAAAGCACCAGAAGACAAGACAATGGATAGAAACTAATCAAGGAGAGAAGCAACCTGGAATTAAAGGAAAAACTTCTTAACAATGGGAACAATTAACCACTGGAAGAGCTTGCCTTTAGAAGTTGTGGATGTTTCATCATTGGAGGTTTTTAAGAACAGACTGGACTGCCATTTGTCTGAAATGGTATAGGGCAGTGATGGCAAACCTTATTTAGTTTGCATGCCAAAAATCAGTGAGCAGAGGCGGAGTTACGTGCCCACACCGATAATTCCATGCATCCCTGCGCATCTGCAAATGCCCCTCTGCTCCTGGCCTGCAGTGGCATGCCGGTGTGTGTGTGTGTGTGTGTGTGTGTGTGTGTGTGTGTGTGTGTGTGTATATATATATATATATATATATATATATATATATATATATATATATATATATATATATATATATCTGTATATATATATATAAAAATAAGAAAAAAAACCCTTCTTTTTTATTAAAAGAAATTAATAATTAAAAAAACCCAAAATCCGTTACTATTAAAACTAAATCAACCAGCAAAACCAAAAACATAACTATTAATAAAAACAGGTGAGGGCTGGGGGTTTTTTTCTCTGTTATTATTTAAGTGCTTTTACCATATGCTTTAAATCAAGAGTCACTTCTCTCTCTGTTTCTCTCTCTTTCCTGTCATTCTCTGCCTCAATCATTTTCTCATTTCTCTTTTTTTTCTTCCCTTTTTTCTATCATTTCTCTCTATCACTTCGTTCCACTCTTCTCTCTCTCTCTTGCTTTCTCTGTCTCTCTCTCTTGCTTTCTTCTTCTCTCTCACTCTCTTCTTTCCTCTCTCCTCTCTTTCTTTCTCTCTCTCTCTTTCTCTCTCTCTCTTTCTCTCTCTCCCTCCTCTTGCTCTCTCTCTCTTTTTCTCACCGTGGGGCGGCAGGGGTGGCCGTGGCTCCCTTCCCTTTTACTGCCGGCACCTCCCCGCCCCCCCGCGGGCTGGCAGGGGGATGGGGAGCGTGCGCCTGTGAAAAAGGGTGCGTGGGGGGGTATTTTGGGGCACGCACGCAGCTTACGGGGAACGCTACTCCCCAGGCTTCAGTGCCTTTCCCATTGCCCCGGAGGGCCTCCAGAGGCAGAAAATGGCCCATTTGCCAACTTCCGAGTAAACTGGAAGGCCCATGGGGTTTTTTTTTTGCCCTCCCCAAGCTCCAAAGCCTTTCTAGGAGCCTGGGGAGGTGAAAACGGTCTTCCCCATGCCCCCAGAGACCTTCCAGAAGCCAGAAATAGCCAGTTTCCCAACTTCCCAAGCTCGCGTACTCACCAATGCCACTTGTGGCACACATGACATAAGTTCGCTATCATGGGCCTAGGGTCTCCAGCTCAGCAGGGGGTTGGACTAGAAAATGTCCAAGATCCTTTCCAAGTCTATACTGAATGATTGACTGATTGATTGATTGATTGAACTGTTGCTATTGTTGCTGTTGTTAAATGTCTTAAGTGCCCTCTTGGCACATAAATAGATTGATACATAATACCAACATCAAGATATAAAGAAATGATACTTCCTGTCAAATCAGTAAACATTTAAGCTTCTGAAAGTAACGCTTTATATTCTACTAAAGTATCTGGAACATTTCACAGTGTAGTTGAAAGTCTTTATTGAAGCAATACACCATTTCTCTGACTGGAAAAAAATGGGGAGAAAACATGCAGAGTTCTTTGAGAGTAGATAATTAAATGGACAACTGTAGTTGTTCTTTCCCGAAATGTCACTCTATGTTCTCATTATATTAAGAAGTTTGGTTAAAAAGTAATTGGTGACACATTACTTTCAGTAAGATAGGCTTGCTGTGAATCTTGATTTAATGAACTGAAGGCGAAAAAAGAAACACCCGGACCCAGTTTTATAGTTAAAACAAATAATGGGCCTCCATCTTATATTATCAACTATTTGACTCCTGTTAAGTATAATATAGTGCTGTAATTTCTTCACACACACACCCTGCACACACACAAAATACAGATGATCAATATAATAATTCAGAAAGGAAGTGATTATATAATGTTTGTTAGTGTAGGAACGCCAATTCAATCATCCATTTCCTCTGCCTTCCTTGTAAAAATGTTCACATTATCCAGTGAAGATAATGAGTAAACAAAAAGGAGATAAGTAAGAAACTGTTGAACAAAGTTAGTAATACAGAGCTTCAAAGCTGTAGAAAATCTCCTTCCCTCCTCTAGACATTAAGCATTCAAGGCAGGGGTAAGTCCTGGTTTTCTTTGCTGCCAGATCGCTCAGAGATGCACTGCAGGGGCGCGCGGGCATTGTGCACCCTACACATATGCACAAAACAAGATGGTGGCACCTATGATGCTGCTGGGAGAACCAGCTCAGGGGGCATGACAGGCCTGGGACACTGCCAGTTATAGTAACCGAGGCCACCAAGTTATTACCAGTTCTATAAAACCAGTCCAAACTGGGAGGAACCCGCCTCTGATTCAGGGTCAGGGGCTGAAAACAACATAATCTCTCTGCAGACTTTGAATGTCTGCAGACAGTAAAGTGGTACAAGAGAGTAAAGTGGGACCTCTACTTAAGAATGCCTCTACTTACGAACTTTTCTAGATAAGAACTGGGTGTTCAAGATTTTTTTGCCCCTTCTCAAGAACCATTTTCCACTTACAAACCCGAGCCTCTGAAATTGTAACCGGAAAATGCAGGGAGAAGCCTCCATGGGACCTCTCTAGGAATCTCCTGGGAGGAAGCAAGGCCAGAAAAGGCAGGGAGAAGTCTCTGTGGGGCCTATCTTGGAATCTCCTGGGAGGAAACATGGCCAGAAAAGGTGGGGAGAGACCTCCATGGGGTCGCTCTAGGAATCTCCTGGGATTCCTCCTTTGATTTCCCCAATTGCACACATTATTTGCTTTTACATTGATTCCTATGGGAAAAATTGCTTCTTCTTACAAACCTTTCTACTTAAGAACTTGGTCACGGAATGAATTATTTTCATAAGTAGAGGTACCACTGTATAATGAAAACATGATAGAGGCTGCGTTTGGGGGCTTCTTCAACATTAGCAGCAAATCTAAACATTCTACTCATTTCACCCTTTTGAATGGTTTTGACTGTATTTGCCATGCAAATATATATTGTTCGTTCTCTAACTGCTTAAAAATGATTTTTTTTAAAAAAAATGCCTGTTTTATCTCTATAGATATAAAACATTTGTAACCCATGGTCACAAAATCAAAGTTTGTGATGAACTTACCTCTTTTTGAATAGACTTTAGACATAAGTAGTCAGGAACAAACATTGCATGTTTCAGTAGCATAGTCCTTCTACCATCAGTTTGGAGCAAGGTAATTTTTTTAATCTAAAATAATTAGAGATTGAGTATAGTCCTTTGAAAATTCGGCTATTCCTCAAGTGACATTTAACCATAAGGACAACTGTTATTAAGTACTATGATTGATTGAAGGGTGATTCTTCATTTTAGTTTGGATAGAAGTTACATCAGTAAAAGACAGTGATTAATGAGCACTTCCATTTCCTTAGACAATTCAACCTATTCCAGAGGGATAATAAGCCTGACACTCTTCATTGTTTAAAATGAGGATTATTGCTTAAGAATTGGTGTATTGCTACGATTAGAAGGGGTTGCACTGGAGACTTATTTGATTGTACTGAATACAATAAAAAGTTGACAGCTCTGGTTGCTAAGCATGACTAAATATTTAATGACTAAAAGTTCCATGGAACTTAGGAAATTGCCTTATATGAATCAGACATATCAAATGGGAGTAAAAAAAAATCTTTTTTTTTTTTAGAAAGAGAATCCTTTTCCATTCTATTTAGAGGTTTTGAGAATGAAACCTGGAACCAACTGCATCTACATTTGGTTTTACTATTGCCTAAGATTCCTTACATGACTGTTTCAACCTCATTTAGAAAATGGTTAAATCTGATGTTCATATAAGGGAACCAATTATGCTATAATTTTACGTACACACGTAATAGAAGTTTAATCACATTAAAAGAAGAATGATTCATACATACATACATACATACATACATACATACATACATACATACATACACACATACATACAAAATATCACAAATAACCACAATATGGTAAATTAGCAGAGGTATAAAAAGGAGAAATTGGATATTCAAATAGTCCCCCCCTTTTTTTCTTCTTAATTACTTCTTGATATTTTGGAATTTGAACCCTTGTTCAATTGTGTGTGTGTGCGTGTGTGTGTGTGTGCGTGTATCAACAGAGACTTCAATACTCATCACCTAGCTCAAAATTATTTTTATTGTACAACAAATTAATACTGCATCTGCATGTACCTGCACATAATCTGCAGCAGTTTCTTTATTTTACTGCGAATTTAATTCCTTATAAGAAAATCAAATAATTTTTGTTTGTAATATCAATACCTTAAGTTGTAATCCTGATAGAATGTTTCTTTCGCTTTTCTTTATTTCTAATACTCCAGAAATTTAAACAATAGAATCTCAATAATTTTATTTAATACTATACAAATATAATTGTTTATAGTATAGTACAGTATAATATAGTGTAGTGTAGTGTATATATAGAATAGTATATAATGTACTAAGATATAATAAAAAAGGTAAAATACTGTCAGATATACTGAAGGGCAGAAGGGATAACATAAAACATGGATGTCCAACTCTTTGGCTTGCTTGGGCTGCACTGAGTGAGGAAGAATTGGGTTGCATATAAAATATATAATATCATTTAGATAGATAGATAGATAGATAGATAGATAGATAGATAGATAGATAGATAGATAGATAGACAGACAGACAGACAGACAGACAGACAGACAGACAGACAGACAGACAGACAGACAGACAGACAGACAGACAGACAGATATTAGCAATAGCATAGACTTATGTAGCATAGACTTATATACTGCTAAATACCTATATACATAAAGTGAGACAGAGAGACAGAGAGAGATAGAGAGAGAGACAGAGCACATAATAATGTTTATTTTATTTTATTTATTAGAATTTGTCAAACAAAAATGAGAAAAAGAATAAAAATATAATGACAGGGACAATAGGCATGTTAGTGCACTTTTGCATACCTCCTCTACTATGTTAAAGGTTTACAATCTTGTGGGTCTGTATTACTAGTTCTACAAGACTACACACAGCCTATGAGCTTTGGGTTGGACATCCTTGGGGCCAGTGAAGGGCTACCCAAATGTTTACTATCATACTGTGGGCGTGGCTTATGCAGGATACCCTGCATTTTCTTTCAACATCTTTCAGTGCAAATTGAGTGCTCTGGGGTGGAGCTCCATTTTTGCTACCCCATTGCGCCCCCCCCCCCCAAAATCCGGGCAGCAGCCCACTCCTGCTGGGGGCAAAGAATGGAGAGATGAGGACACTTTGAGAATGACTCTGCTTTCAAGTAGTATATATTCAGGGTGTTCTTTTTCGTTTAAGTTCTAGGTTACTTAGAACAGTTGCATTTATGGCAATGGCAACATGCTTGGAATAACAGTTTACTTCTACCCATTTGCCTATACTATAGGATTTTGCTACACAAATAGATAATGTGTCATTTTGTCAAATCACTCACTTTTTCAAGTATGTAGAATGGTTTTCTCTGGATGCCAGAAAGGAAAGCACGTCCCTCCTCCCAAAGAATAATAACAGTATATGATAACACTGCAGGGTGTTCTCTGAAACAGCTATTTAACTCATTTTTTAAGAACTCTTGTATCTTAGGCTGGAGGTGAATGGGTGGCTTAACAGAATCTACTTTTCAATGGACATAGATTAGTATATCCCCAGTCGACAGGCTCTTGTGTCTCTTTAAAACACAATGTACATTTTTCATCCAACACTTAACAGATGCTATTTAAAAGATTGCCATGGAACAATGCTTCAAAAATGGCCAATACCACAAGGATACATTTGGAAAAATTAATTTAATTTAAGTTGAATTCCTTGACTTTCCCTTTATTAGTTTACTTACATTCTTTAAACATATTTAGTAACTTGCATTCTAGAAATTCTTAGAAGTCCAACAAAGCTGGTACTATATTAAAATTAATTAATAAATTACCTTCTTATCATATTAAAAGTCACTTTTGAAAAGACTGAGGACTACACATTTTACTGTGCCTAAGGTCAATCTTTTTTTTTTAGTTTTCAACTTTGTTTTATTTTCCTATTTTAAAAGTTTGATGAATAAAATCCCCTGCCTTGCCTTGAATATGTTCCCTCATTAAATCTGACCTATTCATACCAAAACTAATATTCAGCTTAAGCTTCTGAACATTTTTGGCTTAGCTAAAATTTCAACTTGACCTTTTCTCCCTTATTCTATACTGGAAGATAATGGAAATAGAACTTTAAATTTAATATAAGGCTAGAATTAAAGTCACATCAAGAAAAATACAATATTTCAATTGCAAGAAAAATAGTCCTTCTTAGGGGGAAGATATAAAAAGAATTTAATAGAAGATCATATTTCTTTATTAAAATGCTGTTTGGTGTTTATTCTTTTAGAGTCAAACTCCATACTCTCTGGCAATAATCATGCACAATCAATAGAAATCTATAATAAACTGGGAAGCAAAAATAATGCAAAAATATCTCACAGATTGTTGTTTGAGACAGAAATCTTCTTCTTCTTCTTCTTCTTCTTCTTCTTCTTCTTCTTCTTCTTCTTCTTCTTCTTCTTCTTCTTCTTCTCCTTCTCCTTCTCCTTCTCCTTCTCCTCCTCCTCTTCCTCCTCCTCCTCTTCCTTTTCATCCTGTTCCTCTTTCTCCTTGTCATCCTCGTCCTCCTCCTCCTCTATTTTTCTACTTGCATTTTTACATGCTTTCCAACTGCTAGGTTGGCAGAAGTTGGGGAAAGTAACCCCATTACCCAGCACTAGGTATTTGAACCATTGAACTGCTGACTTTCTGATTAACAAGCTCAACATCTTAGCCACTGAACGACCATGTCCCCCTTTTAGACTTCTATGACATCCTAAAACATATTTGGAGAATAAACAACCAGTTATAGATTTTTAACTTTAACTAATTGTTTTTCAAAATAAGCAACATTTCTTCCAAACTGTTAACTCTTCTTTATTTAAAAGAAGATGCTTCTTAAAAAAAATATTACTTATATTTTTATCTCCTTCTAATTAAGGACGTATGAATGAAAGATGGACTCAGATTTCCAATGGAAGAAAGCAAAGTAATTTTATGATAATTATGTTATGTTTATTTTTTTACTATCATCTTGTACTGAATTTCCAAGGAACTGCTGAGTTTTCAAAGTTGCCATAAAATAGAAGCTCAGAGAAGAAGGAATTTTCCAAAAAGGAATTGCAGGCAAAGTGAATAAGAAAGACAACAAGAAACATGTGATACATAGGTTTTCAGGTTCTTTCAGTTTACAGAAACAAGAAACCAAGCTCAGCTGAAAATTGTACATGGATTCCTTGAAAAATGGAAGCCAAGCAGCTGATACATGCAGGCTGATAAAGATAGGAAAGATACATTAAAATTTTCAAGGAGAGTGAGGTGATTTTTTAACTCAAATATTTTTCTAGGACTGCATGGCTACTATTTCAATCTAAAAATAGAGCAACTTCTGATCACTACAGCCCTCCAAAGCATTTTTACACCTTATTCTCGTTTCAAATGATGATCATCCATGGAAACTACATTGTCTTTGTCTTGGATTTGTAAAGATGGGTTGCCTCCTCAGGATAGAATAGGGATTGAAAGAATAATATTTAATACTCTTTTCTTTATTCATCTATGTAGGAATAAATGAAACAAAAATGAGAATATCAACTGCATTCCCTTGATTTCAAAATTCCAGGAAAGAAACTGAAGAACCTGGAATTTCAAATGGTATCTCCATCTATCCATTTTGTTTATGAAAAAAGCTAAAAAGTGGTGGAAGAAAATATAAGTGATTGAGTAGCTTGCATAATGTCAATGAAAGCAACTGTCTGCTGATGGAAGTCCACTGTTGACCACTTACCAAACACATATATAGATGTTGTGTTCAGAAGCAGATATTTCAATAGTTATCAAAGTCATATCAGTAGCAGATGTTAGTTATCCAAACCTCAGTTAAAAATAAATGATTAAGCATATACCTTTTAAAAAACAATTGTTTATCTGATGAAAATACACATTTAAAATAAAATACGATAATAACAATGTGTTAAGACATGTATTTATTGACAGAAAGATGAGATATGATGCATATACAACTGTTTTGTGAAGACAAAATCTTTATGTAATTAAATTAATTAACAAAGAGTGTACAGAAGGCGGTTAAAAAATAATAACAACAAAGAAGACATTGATAACCAAAAAGAACAATAGTGAATACTGATGGTTCTATTCACCAGAAAATAATTTGATATTAGAAAGAATTGTAATTTTCCTCCTCCTAAGATGATATTGATGAGATATTTTTTAATGTTAATTGTATTGTTGTAATTGTCCATTGTATATTTTTGTATTTTTCTTGTTCTGATTTTGTTGTTGATGTTTTCTGTTTGTTTTGGTTTGTATTTTTTCTTTCTTTTTTTCTTTGTGTATTGCAAATATTGCAAATGTACAAATGTATATACGTTTTTGGTTATACTTTTTAATACAATTTAATAAAAATTACTTTTAAATAGAAAATACACATCTTCAAAGCTAGAGGAAAACACAAAACACAAACTATTCCTGATTCAATACTAACCAATCAAAGAAATTTTACTTAAAAATGTAAAAAGTAGGGATTTGTGAAGAAAATTACTATAGAATGCTAAATATTATTAATATTTAATAATATGTCCAACACATATCTTGAAAATCAATGATTCCTGACAAAGTTAGGATGCAAGGCTAATGGGAAAAGCAACCCAAGAAAGCTGTGGTTTTTAAGGGGGGGGGGAGATACAGTGATCCCCCGCTTGTTGCGAGGGTTCCGTTCCAGGAACCCCCGCAACGAGCGGGTTTTCGCGAAGTAGCGCTGCGGAAGTACAAACACCATCTGCGCATGTGCAGACGGTATTTTTACTTCCGCAGCGCTAGCGAGGAGCCGAAGATTGAGGACTCAGCTCGGAAGCTGCACGGGTGTTTTAAAAGGTCTCCGCCGGCATGGGGGGCTTCTTAGCACCCCCCCAAACCCGAGTTGGGGGTTCGGGAGGTGGTAGGAAGCCCCCCATGCCGGCGGAGACCTTTTAAAACACCCGTGCAGCTTCCGAGCTGAGTCCTCAAGCCAAGCGCAGAAGTTAGCCTTGAATCCCTTTGAATCCCGCCGCTTCTGCTGGATACGGGCGATGGGGGGGCGAGCTGCCACAGCCCCTGGCTTCCGCGCTGCTCGTCCCACCCACCTCCCGTATCCAGCAGAAGCTGCTGGATTCAAAGTGCTGCTGGGAGCCGCAGGCGAAAGGAGCTCGGGCATCGGAGCGCGGCGCCAGGCATTGTTCTCCGGACCCCGCCCGCTCAGCCCCGCGGCGGCCCTTTCCCTCTCCAGGCTGCGGGCGGGGTCTGGAGAACAATGCCCGAGCTCCTTTCGCCTGCGGCTCCCAGCCCACCGCCTGTCTCCTGCTGCCCGGTTTAGCCAGGACACGAGCGGCGAAATGACTTGGAGGAATGTGAAGCTGAAACCATTCCTCCAAGTCATTTCGCCGCTCGTGTCCTGGCTAAACCGGGCAGCAGGAGACAGGCTTTGAGTTTTGGCTGCGGGGGGAGAAGTAGGACTTTCCTAACTCCCTCGCCCCGCAGCCAAAACTCAAAGCCTGTCTCCAACGCGCGCTACGATCTTCCGGGCGAGCCAGGCTCAGCGGATCAAGGCAGCCGCTTGGGCCGAGAGGAACCGGCCTTGATCTGCTGAGCCTGGCTGGCCCGGAAGATCGTAGCGCGCGTTGGCTGCACCGGCGGCGAAATCGCTCGCCGCTGCAGCCAACGCGCGCTACGATCTTCCGGGCGAGCCAGGCTCAGTGACGGAAGGCAGCCGCTTGGGCCGAGAGGAGCCGGCCTTGATCCGCTGAGCCTGGCTGGCCCGGAAGATCGTAGCGCGCGTTGGCGGATCAAGGCCGGCTCCTCTCGGCCCAAGCGGCTGCCTTCCGTCACCTGATTGCTCTTCGCCGGCGGGATGCAAAGTGCTGGGGTGGGGGAGTGTCCTGACAGCCCCCCCACCCCAATGCTTCACCTCCCGCCGGGCAAGAGCGCTCGGGTGGCAGCTTCTTCTAGATACGGGCAATGGGCGGGACAGAGAAGCGGGGAGAATCAGGAGGCTCCTTTGGCAGCTGGGGGCTGCCCTGCTTTGTTGTTTTGGTTGCAGCGGGTGACAGGCAGCCTCCAGCCGCCAAAGGAACCTCCTGATTCTCCCCGCTTCTCTGTCCCGCCCATCGCCCGTATCTAGAAGAAGTTGCCACCCGAGCGCTCTTGCCCGGCGGGAGGCGAAGCATATGGGTGGGGGGACTGTCAGGACACCCTCCCACCCCAGCACTTTGCATCCCGCTGGCAAAGAGCAATAAGGCAGCAGCTTCTGCCGGACACGGGCAATGGGCGGGACAGAGAAGCGGGAAGAATCAGGAGGTTCCTTTGGCGGCTGGAGGCTGCCTGGCACCCGCTGCAGCCAAAACAACAAAGCCAGGCAGCCCCCAGCTGCCAAAGGAGCCTCCTGATTCTCCCCGCTTCTCTGTCCCGCCCATTGCCCATGTCCGGCAGAAGCTGCCTCCCGTGCCGATGTTCCCCGCCAAGCCCAGTTCGGCTTCCCTGGCTGCTTGGCCGGAGGGGGGGGGCTCGGCCAAAAGGGGCTGGAGACGCAGCGATTTGCCTCCCGCCCCTCGCCCCTGTGCCACCGGCACGTCATCTTCCCTCCCAGACAAAAAGGCCGGCCTTTGGGGATGAAGGGGTGTGTTCAGCTCTGCGTCTCCAGCTCCTTTCGGCCGAGCCACCCCCCCCGGCCAAGCAGCCAGGGAATCCGAGCCAGGCTTGGCAGGGAACATCGGCACGGGAGGCAGGAGACGATCGGGCGACCGGAGCAGCAGCCAGGGAAGCCGAGCCGCGTATGGCGGTGACGGCGGCCGTCTCCTGCCTCCCGCGCCGATGTTCCCCGCCACGCCCGGCTCGGCTTTCCTGGCTGCTTGGCCGGGAGCTGGATGCTGGTGGTGGCGGAGGAAGGCGAATGCGGCTTGGAAGCTGGGAGGGGGGCAGAATATGGGAGGAGAGAGGCTTGCAATAGAGGGTGGAGGAAGCGGCCATGGGAGGGCGAGCTGCCTCAGGGAGGAGGATCGGGCGGGACCAGGTGGGGGCTGGAATTTCTCCGCCAGGGCGAAGGGCGGGCGAGCGGGTGCTGGGGAGGGCTTCTCGCCCTCCCGACAGCAAGAGGGGGGAGCGAACGGCGTGGGCAGGCGAAGGGCGGGCGAGCGGCAGCGAGGAGTTTGCATGGGCGGTGGGGAAACTCCTCGCTGACGCCAGCAAGAGGGGGAAGACCCAGGGAAGCCGCTGCCATCTACGCATGCGTGCCCGGCACGCATGCGTAGATGGTATTTTGACTTCCGGGTTGAAAAATCGTGAATTACCCTGTTCGCAATGGTCGGGGACGCAATAACCGGGGGATCACTGTACTACACTTTAGAAGCATGCACAATTTTAAATTTCAATTTCAATTTTTTGCAAAGGATTCAGATGAACAGAAAGAAATGCAAAGAAATTCAGTGTGGATGATCAGTAGATTGAAACCTAAATTGTCTGATTTATTAAATACTAATTTGAAATAAAAGCAGCTGGTAATGTGGCACTTTTCAAGAGTTACTGCAAATAAGAAACCAAGAGACATTGTTACAAATGTAGGAAATTATCTAGATCAGTGATGGTGAAGCTTTTTTGGTTCACAGCCAAAGGGGTGTTTGTGCATATACTAGTGCATGTGCACATGCCTACAACCATTTCCTCCCCATATGCATGCACACATACCCCTGCACTGCCCCATGCACATGTGCACAACCCCTCTGCACATGCGTACAGGTCTCACTGAAGCCTGGGGTGGTGAAAAATGGCCCAATGCGCAAACTGGAAGTTTGGAAAAACAGATTTTCGGTTTGCCTGTTGAGCTGTTTTTTGCACTCTGGAGACTTCTGAAAGATTCCTTGAAGTCTCCAGAGGCCAAATGGCCTTCCAAGGCCAAAAATGAGTTGGTCAGCATGCACAAAGTTGCTGGAGCTGACATAAGGAAATGCCTCATGTGCCTCCAATATGGCTCCATGTGCCATAGATTCACCATCACTGATCTAGATCAGTGTTTCTCAACCTTGGCTTCTTTCAAATGGGTGGACTTAAACTCCCAGAATTCCCTAGCCAGCAACTACTGGCTGGGAAATTCTGGGAGTTGAAGTTCACCAATCTAAAAGCAGCAAAGTTTGAGAAGCACTGATCTAGGAAGTAGACAAGGAAGATATTTACCTCTCTGAACAAATGCATGCAAAAGTTTTCTAACAATAACAGAAAGGAGTGTGGAAAAAAAACATGTTACAGTGATCCCTCGATCTTCGCGATCTCGATCTTCGCGAAACGCTATATCGCGATTTTTCAGAAAATATTAATTAAAAAATACTCCACTCTTCTCTCTCTCTATTTCTTCCTCTCTCTCACTCTCTTCCTTCCTTTCTCATCTCTTTCTTTCTTTCCTTCTCTCTCTTTCTCTATCTCTCCCCCTCTTGCTCTCCCTCTTTTTCTCACTTTCCCTCTCTCGTGCACCGAGCGGCGGGCAGGCGGGCAGGCAGGCGGCGGACAAGCGGCGGGCGGACAAGCGGCGGGCGGACAAGCGGCGGGCAGGCGGGCAGGCAGGCGGCGCACAAGCAGCGGGCGGACAAGCAGTGGACAAGCGGCGGGCGGACAAGCGGCGGGCAGGCGGGCAGGTGGGCAGGCAGGCAGCGGACAAGCGGCGGGCGGACAAGCGGCGGACAAGCGGCAGGCGGACAAGTGGCGGGCGGACAAGCGGCGGGTGGACAAGCGGTGGGCGCGGCAGCAGTGAGGAGCCGAAGATCGGGGTTTCCCCTTTGCGTGGGCGGCGGGGAAACCCCGATCTTCGGCTCCTCGCTGCTGCAGCGCTGCCGAGCAGATCAGCTGCTGGGCAGCGGAAGGAACCTTCCCTGGGTCTTCCCAGGTGCGGAAGTAAAAACACCATCTGCGCATGCGCGGCCATGGAAAAAGGGCGTGCATGCGCAGATGGTGTTTTTACTTCCGCACCACTATATTGCGAAAAATCGAGTATCACGAGGGGTCTTGGAACGTAACCCTCGCAATACTCGAGGGATCACTGTATCTCCAACAAGTAAAATAAGTTTTGGTTTCCAACCCGCTCCCATGAAAAGAAACTGTATGAGATTTTTTTAAAATTCCAAAATCTCTTCAATAGAAAGAAAATAATTTTATGATCATAGATGACTGCTTTCAGTTGGGTATTATATCATCTTATAAGTTATAATGATATAATCCCATATACAGTGTTCCCTCGATTTTCGCGGGGGTTATGTTCCAAGACCGCCCGCGAAAGTCGAATTTCCGTGAAATAGCGGTGCGGAAGTAAAAACACCATTTTTGGCTATGGACAGCCAAAAACTACCCCCACGCACCCTTTTTCAAGGCAGCGCAAGGAGCCAGGCTTGAAGTTGGGGGCGGGGAGCGACGAAAGTGCGGAGGCCGGCAAAGATTGTTTTGAATGTCGGCTGCCCCCGCCCCCCCAGCACCTCCGGCCCCCTCGCCGCTACCTCCCGCCCGCCCGATCCACCCCTCTCACCGGCTTTCTTGGGACACAGGTCCTCCTGCAGCAGCGCTGGCGGCTACGGCTTCTCATCCTCCTCATTCAGCCGGTAGCTGCTCTGAGCGTTTTGAGAATGCCTGCCTCGCCCCTCTCACAGTCCCTTATCTGAGAGCAGCTTTCGTCCCAGCTATCAGCGAAGGGGCTGCAGGAGAGAGGGAGAAAGAGAGAGAGAGCAAGAGGGGGGAGAGTGGAAGGTAGAGAGAGAGAGAAAAATTATAGAAAAGGGGAGAAAAAAAGAGAAATGAGAAAATGATTGAAGCAGAGAATGACAGGAAAGAAAGAGAAAGAGAGAGAGAAGTGACTCTTGGTGATGACGTATGACGTCATCGGGTGGGAAAAACCGTGGTATAGAAAAAAAACCGTGGAGTATTTTTTAATTAATATTTTTTGAAAAACCGTGGTATAGCCATTTCGCGAAGTTTGAACCCGTGAAAATCGAGGGATCACTGTATTTTAAAACTTTATAGTCTCATTGAATTCTTTCTCCTTAGTTAAAATGTTGGAACATTTGGGAGTGGGGAGTATAAACTGCAAATTAGAACAGGGTTACTCAGTCTAGCTTTAATAAAATGTTCAGCCATTTATACAAACTTCTCAATAACACTGCATCAACAGAATGCTCCTATGAAGGCCAATAAGAAATACCACCCCCTTAAAGTTGTAAAGGTTGTGAAGATTTATAATAGAGCTTTCTTGAAACCTTTAAATGTCAAAATGTCATCTTGAATGATCGCAAAGTAGAGGTACAAAGCATTCAAGTAGATCAGATCAAGATCTGATTTTTTTTATAAACACATACATATATATTTGTATTTGTATGCCGCCCCGAGTCTTCGGAGAGGGGCGGCATACAAATCGAATTAATAATAATAATAATAATAATAATAATAATAATAATAATAATAATAATAATAATAATAATATAACCAATTTTTAGAAAATACCATCACATATAAGAATTGGCAATGTTTTAGTATCTGTAACATAATTAGCTTGAATAAATTAAAATGTACTCACATTAAAGTACTCACATCATCTCAGCTTATAAACGCCTGTGATTTCCTAAAGTAGATCTATCTATTCCCATATGTTTTTTTAGCAACAGAAGTGGTATTTTAGCCTTATGCCTATGTAAAGCACGTCAATATTGCATAAAATATTCATTCTCCATTATTAAAAAGCTAAACAATTTATGTAGGAGTTGTAAATTACAGGACATTTTTTTCCTGAAACCAAATTGTTTGTTAGAGGGTAGGTCAGTGATGGCGAGCCTATGGCACAGGTGCCACAAGTGGCACACAGAGCCATATCTGCTGGCACGCAAGCCATTGTCCTAGCTCAGCACCAATGTGCATGTGTGTGCCGGCCAGCTGGTTTTTGGCTCACACAGAGGCTCTAGGAGGGCGTTTTTGGCTTCCAGAGAGCCTCCAGAGGGATGATTGTGGGCATTTTTACCCTTCCCCGGCTCCAGGGAAGCCTTTGGAGCCTGGAGAGGGCAAAACATGAGCATACTGGGCCCACCAGAAGTTGAGAAACAGGCCATTTCCAGCCTCCAGAGGGCCTCCAGGGGGGGGGGGAAGCTGTCTTTACCCTCTCCAGACATTGAATTATGGATGTGGGCATTTTTGCATGTAAAAATAAACATTGTTATTTTTACGAAAAAGGATGCCGCAGCGGCGTTGCAAGCAAAGAGCGATCCTTTCACGTAAAAATAAATATGTTTATTTTTATGTGAAAGTACCGCCCTTTGCTTGCAGCGCCGCTGCAGTGTCTTTTTTCATAAAAATAACAATGTTTATTTTTATGTAAAGACCTCCCTTTGAAGGAGCTGGGGAATCCCTTCCATGAAGAGATTCCGGGGGCGGAGCTTTGATGTCACCGGCAGGTTGCTAAGGACGCCAAGGTGATCACTTCCTGGATTCGTTGGAATCCAGGAAGTGATCACCTTGGCGTCCTTAGCAACCTGCCGGTGACATCAAAGCTCCGCCCCCAGAATCTCTTCGTGGGAGGGATTCCCCGTTTGGGTTGAAGTTCGGGTTCGGTTCAGGTTCAGCCGAATTTTGCGTAAAATTCGGCCAAACTTGCCAAACCCGAACACCGTTGGGTTCGCCCATCACTCTTCACCATCACTGGAGTAGGTTGTTTTGTCTAAGTAGAGGGTAATGGATTGGTTGTTGATTGATTCCATGACTTTGCAGGTGACACAACACAATGAGATTGGTCTACAATTTTCAATTAGGCTGGGGTCTCCCTTTTTGAAGATAGGAATGACAGGGGCTAATGATCTTAGGTCCAGCAAAGAGCTGGTTCAAAAAGATATTTGTAGATGTCCTTAGTGGTCCAGCTATGGTAGTGGAAAGCTTTTCAAAGAAATAGGCACATAATCTACCAGGACCAATAGATAGAAATTGTTTTAAGTTGTGTAGTGCATTTTCAATATTATCTTCTGTAAACTCAATATGTAGCAGATCGTTACTATTAGTTCTGGTATGAGTATGGAATGTGCAGCATCAGCCATTGCTGTTTACAAAAATTGAATTGAAGAATGTGTTAACGGCTTAATGGCTTCATCATTACAGTCTTGTTCATCATTACAATCATCCTTCCTATTTTATTCCTACTTCCCAGATTTTCTCTTCCTCCAGGATTGGAGCGAATCATAGAGTTGGGGAGAGATAGGAGTGGAAAAAGTCTCATTATTTTTTATTTCATCAAATGTGTAATGCCAGATTTGGGGCCCTGTTAGACTAAAGGATTTTGACCTCTGCCCAGTAGTTAAGATCTAATAATATAATGTCTGAACTTTAGCAGTGAAAATAGATTTTACAGATCAATATTTGTAAATCTTCAGTAACAGTCAACAGCAGAACTGGTAGGGCCACCAGACCTGAGATGCAAAAATACCTCCAGGTGATCACTAGAATGTAGACAGAGGTTAAGCATTTTCTACATCTCTTTTCTGTGGTATTCTCATTGCCCAGAATGAGATATCACTCCTGGAATTTGAAGTACACATTTTAAGTAAGAGACATCTTAGAAGGTATTTTTCTCTGCAGAGATAAAATCCACAACTCAAAAGGATTTATGCCAGACATCATCCCCATGTCCAAAAATAGTTCTGCAAACATTTTGACAACAGGTCACCTAACAGGTTAAGGACTCCAAGGGCAGGTCTCTTTTCAAAGAATTTTGCCTCAGGATGAATGAAAGTGTACTGTTTACATCCAGTCAGAGTTTATACTGTATGTTAATAGGTTTACAAATCTCATTCAAGCCTCCAAAGACTATTTCAGATCATGAACTCTACATATTTGTTACAGAATTAAACAATATTTTGTAAACAGTCTTAGCTCCATTGATTCAAATGTGAAATTGAATGAAATCTGTAGAGCCAGATTTGGGGAAAAGCTTGAACACACTGGCATTTACTTGCAAGCAAAAATAGAGAAGTAGAAATAGCTCTTTTAAGCAGATAAATTATTACCACTGACATTAGAGGAAAATCTTCAAGATAAATACTCAAAGTAATAAATTTACACCAGGGATAAAGAAGCACATAACTTCATTCAAAGGCTTTCATAAAATATAGCATGTTGTGCAAAACATGCCATTCCTTCAACTGTCTTTTTCTTTCACATTTTTTTCCATTTACTTGGTAATAACTATAAATCTCAATTTCACTATTGATTTTTTTCCTCCTTTATGCTGACTCCAAAGCCACACATTTGCTTTTCACATGCTGCTGATGTCAAAAATGGAAGATCAAGATAAATCCAGTGGTTAGATTGAAATGCTGAAAATTTTATAGGTAAAAGCAAAGACGACTTTTCAGTTTATCTCTGGATTTGTATAAAAATGTTTTAATAATGGCTACTGTCTTGTGTTCCTCTCTTTCTATTTCTTGAACCTCCTATTCCTTACTTGTAGTACTTTCTAAATCACTCTTTCTCTATAGCATTCAGTTCTTTGTTTTGGTTCAGCCCTCATGGTTCCACTGATGTTTTACCTTATTATTATTTTCTTTTGTTGAAGAATGCTTTAATTTTCTTGAAAATATTCTTGAAAATCGGCTCCAGAGGCTTTCCTTGAGTCTCTGGGAGGGCAAAAATGGCCTCCTTGAGGTTCTGGATGCCCTCCGGAAGTCGAAAACAGGCCCATTTTTGGACTTCCAGAATTTTCAGGAGGCTTGTTTTTTGCTCTACCCAGGCTCGGGAGGTTTTCCTCAAGTCTCAAGGAAGGCAAAAGAGGCCTAAACGTGGCAATGGAAGCCATAAATGGGCCACATGGAGACTCCTGGGATGGGCGGGTGGGGTAGGCAGGGCCAGCCAGTCTTTGCAACTACCAGTTCGGTGGACCACTGATTAAATGTGTGTGTATGTACACACACACACGTGCGCGCGCATGAACACGCATACACATATTTTCAAGAAAATTAAAGCATTCTTCATCAAAGGAAAATAATAATAAGGTAAAACTTCAGTGGAACCATGAGGGCTGAACCAAAACAAAGAACTGAATGCTATAGAGAAAGAGTGATTTAGAAAGTAAGGAATAAGAGGTTCAAGAAATAGAAAGCGAGGAACATAAGACAGTAGCCATTATTAAAACATTTTTATACAAATCCAGAGATAAACTGAAAAGTCATCTTTGCTTTTACCTATAAAATTTTCAGCATTTCAATCTAACCACTGGATTTATCTTGAAAATAGACCTCTCAAAAGTTTGGGAAGTCATGAAAGAGGCCCATTTCCCACCTCCACAGGGCATTCAAAGCCTGGAGGAGGCTGTTTTCGCCCTCCAGGAGCCTGGGGAGGGTGAAAAAACCTCCCAATCATGCTGCAGAAGGCCAAATAGGCATGGCCATCATGGCCACACTGGGACTTGAACCTGCAACCTTTGCCTTGTAAGGCAGAGAATTATCCTCTAGGCTACAGTATCCAATCCCTTCAGCTCTGCACCAGGGAAGGGTTACATATTTTTTGTGTCGAATCACCCTGGTGTATTGAAGGAACATCACAGCTCCTTATTTGCCTCTCGGCCCAACCCAGGGCCATTTCCAAGGCAGTTAATTTTATTGATAGCCGACAATTCTATCTGTATGTGTCACATGGTTTTTTTTGCTGAATTTGAAAATTAAGGGAGACTAGGATAGATCTATTTCGGCCTTATTTTGGCCTCATCAGCTAGCCATACCCACTGGGACTTGAATACATATATATAAAATTCAGAATATACAGGCCTTCATGTTTGATTTGAACTGAAATAGTATAATGAGATTTACTTTCATTGAGGAAAGATGGATTCCAAAATTATAGAATTGCAGCTCAGGCATCACTTAAAATCTTGGCTATTCTTATCCCATGGCTTTGTCATACTCCTCCTTATATCTTTTTCTTCCCCTGAAAGGAAATGATGAGTAAATGTCTATGACTGCACGAGTTCATATGCTTAGTTAAAATGTGCATATCTTAAAGAAGGTATGGAATGAACACAGTATCTGAACAGTTGAATAGATATAACCCATTAGTGTACAGCTTGTGTTTATGGACTGTAATCCCATAACTCTCCATTATTAGTTGTTCTGGGAAGAAAGGTTGTTATGCTTTGACTATTTCTGTTTTAAATAATGTTGACAATTCTGTTGATTGTACAGCCATTTGAAGTATTATAATGAATTAGGATTAGGATTATTTTTTTTAAAAAAAAAGTTGTGAAGAGTTCCAAAATGGCCTTTACCTCATGCGGTATGACTAATCAATTCAGTTCATAAAAACCAAAAATACAAGTGCTGAAGAATATATATTTAAGTACTATATGAGCATTTTTAGCACACACAAAAAAGTTCACCTATATTTTATGGTAAATAATTACCATGATTCAATTTAAGTGTTAAAAGGCATGCTGTTAAAAGTCATTCTTTTATTGAATTGAAACAGCAAGCTAGAACTGCATTGTATAGAAATGTAGGTAGGAGAACTGACTCTTAAAAAAGAACCATGCAACTCCCTTCGGGTCCCTGAATTTCTCAAGACATAAATCAAGCTCCAGTGCAGGTCACATTTTCCATTTTTTGGAGAAAGTATTTGCAGAAATTGGAACACAGGATGTTCTGATATTATACAAGGACATTAAGCATGCCTATACATGCATATCAAAGACCAAAACTACAGTGGTGGTATAAAATATTAATTTTTTTTTTCTGAAAAGCTGAACTAGCTTTTTAAAATAGACGCTGAAGTTGAATAAACGCCACACAGGCATAAATAAAAGACATTGCAATACAAGCCAATGAACCGAAATTAAATCACCGTCTCTACTTTATAAGCCTGTGGTTTATAAGTTTAAATTAAAATGTTCACAAATGCCATTCACATCAGTGCATAGCGACACAAAATATATGCATCATTTCATAAACATGTGAATAAGAAGACCGAGACATGCTTTTGCTTTTACCAAGCTGCATTCAAAGCTCTGTAAAGTTTTCAACTATTCTAGCATATGTATCATACATATTACACACAGCAAGAGAGAAAGACATTTGCAGGATTTGATGCTTTTGTGAAAATGATAAAAGCAGTGCTGTGTAATTGTGATGCAATGGTCTTTCCCCCTTATATATCTAAGCAACACTAGAATGCTCAAACAAAAATGAAATAATGTGCATCACAATAGCATAATGCTGCTTTCATTTCTTTCCCTTTCCTTTCCCTCTGCCTTCCTTTCCTTTCCTTTAATAAATTAACGATTTATCATTAACCCAGAAGGGTTCACATTATTAGATGCTTTTATCTTCCAATTGTAAGATTGGTGGTTTGCATGCCATCTACTAATTGTGGATTCTTGGTAACTGCATATGTAGATTATCTCCATAATGATCTGTCCTAAACAATTCTACAGAGGAATCATTGAGTCTGTCATCTGCACCTCTATAACTGTCTGGTTTGGTTCTGCAATCCCACAAGACCGACACAAACTTCAGAACTGCAGAAAAAACAATTGCTGCCAACCTGCCTTCCATTGAGGACCTGTATACTGCACGAGTCAAAAAGAGGGTGGTGAAAATATTTACTGACCCCTCGCATCCTGGACACAAATTGTTTCAACTCCTACCCTCAAAACGTCGCTACAGAGCACTGCACACCAAAACAACTACACACAAGAACAGTTTTTCCCCAAACACCATCACTCTACTAAACAAATAATTCCCTCAATTTGTCAAACTTTTTACTAAGTCTGCACTTCTATTTCTACTAGTTTTTTCTCATCATTCCTATCACCCATTTCCTCCCACTTAGGACTGTATGACTGTAACTTGTTGCTTGTATCCTAAGATTTTTATTAATATTTGATTGTTTCTTCATTGCTTGTTTGACCCTTAATGCAATTACTAAGTGTTGTACCACATGATTCTTGACAAATGTATCTTTTTCTTTTATGTACACTGAGAGCATATGCACCAAGACAAATCCGTTGTGTGTCCAATCACACTTGGCCAATAAAGAATTCTAATTCTAAACTGACCTTTCAAGTCTTTCAATGGTGATTTATTGTTACTATAACAGATTCCATCCACCTTATTCTTGTTATCCTCTTCATTTTTTCCCCACCATTTCCAACATTGGAGTCTTTTCAAGAGTGGTTGATTCTTCATCTATGTTTGAACTATAATCAAGTATTTGAGCCTGTGTGTTATAATGTGTCATTTCAACTTTCCACTTTTTAAAATTTATACCATAAATACCTGTGTATTGGTTAAGCTAGTTTCTAAAATTGACATTTTCCTGTCATTAGAAATACCAGAGAGTTCATTAGCCATTAGGAATTTTTAAAGGAATATTAATATTAATATTTTAAAATATATGTATTAAAGCAATTAATATCTGGTGTAAATAGAAGAGTATGTAAAAGTAAGCCCTATCATTTATTTATTTTATTTATTTATTTATCAAATTTGTATGCCACCCCTCTCCGTAGACTCGGGGCGGCTAACAACAATAATAAGAAAATATAAAAAAATCTAATATTTAAGTTAATTTAAAAACCCTAATTTAAGAAACCAATCATACATACAGACATACCAGGCATAAATTTTATAAGCCTAGGGGGAAGGGAAAATCTCAATTCCCCCATGCCTGATGACAGAGGTGGGTTTTAAGGAGCTTACGAAAGGCAAGGAGGGTGGGGGCAACTCTGATATCTGGGGGGAGTTGGTTCCAGAGCGTCGGGGCCACCACAGAGAGGGTCTTCCCCTGGGTCCCGCCAAATGACATTGTTTAGTCGACGGGACCCGGAAAAGGCCAACTCTGTGATCATACTGAATCACTGCAAAAAATCAGTCTTATTCATATTCTGCTCATACAAAAGCCAATTGTTCCTGGAAATTGACACCAGGAAACATATAGTTTAGTGACAGCTAGAGAAATTATCTTCCATCATAGCTGTCCACTGAAGCTTCCTGCTTTTATGTGTATAAATAAGATGACAAATAGTCATTGGCTTTGTCACTTTGGAATAAGTATGTCATTGTGATTCATATACAAAAGGAAAGGGACTTGCATTGCAATAACTAAGTGCTACATTCATACTTATGCCTCCTCTGTGAATGTCACTGTTCTGTTTTTCTACAATGTGATATTTCCTATTTGCTATAGAAATTATTTCAAAAGATGATCATTTCAGACAGTTTATAATGGACAGAATGCAGGTTCTTGTATTTATTTTATGAAGGTAACCCTTAGGTCTTCAAGCAATAACAGTGAAGGTGACCCTTTCAGCTGTGGTGAAGGGGGCGTTTGCCCAGGTTCGCCTGGTGCACCAGTTGCAGCCCTACCTGGACCAGGAGTCACTGCTCACAGTCACTCATGCCCTCATCACCTCGAGGCTTGACTACTGTAATGCTCTCTACATAGGGCTACCTTTGAAAAGTGTTCGGAAACTTCAGATCGTGCAGAATGCAGCTGTGAGAGCAATCATGGGCTTCCCTAAATATGCCCATGTTACACCAACACTCCGCAGTCTGCATTGGTTGCCGATCAGTTTCCAGTTACAACTCAAAGTGTTGGTTATGACCAATAAAGCCCTTCATGGCATCGGACCAGAATATCTCTGGGACTGACTTCTGCTGCACGAATCCCAGCGACCAGTTAGGTCCCACAGAGTGGGCCTTCTCCAGGTCCCGTCAACTAAACAGTGTCGTTTGGCGAGACCCAGGGGAAGAGCCTTCTCTGTGGTGGCCCCGATCCTCTGGAACCAACTCCCCCCAGAGATCAGAATTGCCCCCACCCTCCTTGCCTTTCGTAACCTCCTTAAAACCCACCTCTGTCGTCAGGCATAGGGGAATTGAGATATTCCTTCCCCCTAGTCCTATACAATTTAAGCATGGTATGTTTGCGTGTATGTTTGGTTTTTAATAAGTGTTTTTAGTTATTTTAAATATTAGATTTGTTATATGCTGTTTTTTATTATTGTTGTTAGCCGCCCCGAGTCTACAGAGAAGGGCGGCATACAAATCTAATAAATAAACAAACAAATAAATAAACAAATAAACAAATAAATAAATAAATAAATAAATAAAATTTTCACAGAAAAATCTCTATGTCACAGCTGTCAAACTTGTTGCCATTGCACTATATAATGATATAACACAAAATTTACTTATTGTTTAGATTTTAAACATATGGAACATTAGTTTACCAAGTAAGTGATATATTATTATTATTATTATTATTATTATTATTATTATTATTATTATTATTATTATTATTATTACTATGTATTAGATTTGTATGCCGCCCCTCTCCGTAGACTCTATTATGAATAGTTTCTTTTATTAGAGATATATATATAGAGAGATAGAATTTTAATTAGCTATATGATACAATATTAAAATTTAGATAAAAGAGATTTTATTATTCTTTGCATTGAGGTAAGGTAACCTTTTGTAGTAAGATGGTGACGGAAAATTTTTATTTAGATTTTTAAGAATTGATAATGTATAAAATTAATAGAAAATTTTAGACGAGGAGAGATAAGAGCCTCTATTGAGAGAGCAATAAGAAAAGAAAAGTTTATACATGATTGATTTTAGTCATTGTTGTTGTGTTTATATATTGTTTTACTTTATGGTGAGAAAAATAAAAATCTTATACTGAAAAGTTTGTGTGACATAATGCATTGTGACTCCCCCCCCTTTTGTGGAGTTGTGTGGGCATGGCCTCCCCCCCCCTTTGTGGAGCTGGTGTGGGCGTGGCCTTCCCCCCCTTTGTGGAGCTGGTGTGGGCGTAGCCTGGGAACGATGCATCTGGACCAGGAGCAGCTAGTTTGACAGGACTTGAAAATAAATTGATGGAACACAATCAATTATTAATGAAATGCATTTTATCCTAACAAATAGGAATTGCCAAGAAATAGATTACCAGTGGCTACATGCAGGTTTGGCAAACGATTAAGAATGGGAACATTTGTATCTATAAAATGATCCTATGGGCAGTTCCTTTATAAAAAATACTGTATTTTTTGGAGTATAAAATGTACTGGAATATAATACGCACCAGTGAAGGGCTGCAAAAAATTTTACTACCACACTGTGGGCGTGGCTTATTGTGTGGGTATGGCTTGGTGGTCCTGGGACTGGGTAGGAGTGGCTTGCTGGCCATGTGAACAGGTGGGAGTGGCTTGACAATCATGTGACTGGGGGTGCCTTAAAGGCCATTTAACTGGATGGGAATGTTTTACTGACCAAGATAAATTTTAAAATAGGTGCTTGGACTCTTTCAGTTGATTAAATCACATTATTTGAATAGGCACAAAAAGATCAATTATAGACAGCATTATTTGTTGAGGAGCACAGTAACATTTTAAGGGTTTGTACTGAACCTATCAGTATGATAACAGATTAGGCAAGTAGCTCATTTTTCTTTAATTGCTATAAAAGTTCAGTTCTAGAGAATGATCAAAATGATTAAAGTGTTTATGGGTAAAAAGATACTATTTAATTATTTCCTATTGTAAAAGTAATTAAGGATCATACTAAGATACTAGAGAAGGAAAGACAATTTAAAAACTATTAAGTTGTTGTTGTTAGCTCCTGCCCCAAGGAATGTGCAGGTGGATGTGGGGGAAACATCCACATGCCGCAGGCCTGTTTTGCTCCGGATGGAATCTGCCGACGAAGCCTCCTCTGACCAAGGAAGTGTGAGTGACAGGGAAGAGGGGAGTTTGGCAGACAGCCCAGGAGGAGATCAATCATCTGTATCATCCCTGGATTCTGAACAAGAATTAATGACAAATCCACACATGCGTAGAGTGATGCATAGGAGACAACAACTGAAGGATTATTACAAGAGAAAATGAGGCTACCTGTGGTTGGGTTGGGCTGCTGTAATTAGTGCTACAGATAAAAGTGCGACCTGGTGTTTTAGCCTCATGGCAGTTTATCTGATTCATTGTTTTGTCAAGATCGTGGTTTTTGTGCTGTTCAAGATTGTGTGTGGACTCTCTGGACTTTAGAATTGGACTCAATTTCCCAGTTATTGGAAATTGGATTGCATTTAACCTGTGCCTTGTGTGTACCAGAAAATCCCTTTGACATTTAAATTTTGACACTCTGTTTTTCTGTTTATAAAAACTTTTGGGTTCTCCTTTTATCATGTAATGTGTGTCTTCTTGGACTAATTACCCTGTAATTACGGGTGGTTGAAACACGCCGGCAGAACATAAGTATTCAACAAATACTGCATAAACATACTACTCCCACTGCGTCCTTCCCCGTGGGGGTAGCAGCCTATCACTGGATGCACCTTAGTTTTGGGGGAGGAAAATGGGGGGGGGGATCTACCTACCAGGTATTCATCTGGCTAGCATCCTTAGTCTGCTCAGTTTCAGCACATTATTTTATCTCCTAGTTAAGGCTGGAAAAAATCTTCAGAGGGAGTAGCAAAGAAAACAAGCCTGCAGAGACTTAGGACTAGAAAAAAACTTATTTGGAGTAGCAATGAAAACAAGCCTGCAAGCCAGAAAGAGCCAGAAAGATCGTTAGCAGCTCATTATGGCTTGGAAAAAAAGTTTTGAAAAAGCTACATTCGTAGTATAAGACACACCCAAATTTTTGGCACCTTTCTCCCCACCCACCCACTTTATATTGTGAAAAATATGATATGTGGCTAACAACCAAACCCAGACTGATCCATAATGAGATCATGACATTTAAGAAGATGTCCAAATTTACTGTTGATTTCTTCAGATTTTATCGCTGCGTTTTGATTTTCTTGGCAGAAGCTTGTATAACTTATTTCTAACAGACAGATGAATGACACCAAATATATAGCTGAATAAAATTTATTCTTAGTTTTCTATAACAATGTGTCTACAGAAGTAATGGCAACCCCTAAAAAAACCAGGACAAACACCTTCACAGCCTTGTCTCCAGTATTGCCCTCAATCTCAAAATTAATATCTCTTCCCTCATTCATGTCATTTGCATAATAGCATGAAGTTTGGTTATGTCTTTTGAAGCAAGAATCAGGAAAAATATAGAAAGTACTAAAACATATTTTTAAAGAAACAACTAAGGGAGAACTGTATTAATCTGGGCTCTTGTAATTAGGAAAGTTCACTTAAATGCAATTGGAACAAATTCAGCATATTTATGTACACAATGGGTTGTGCTGATTCATTATATTAAATTCTTTGTGTAGAAGAACATTAAGAAGCATTCCACAATGGAAGCTCTAATATATCCAAATACAATAGAATTGACAAATAAAATTAAATACAAAGAATATTAGATATGAACTTTAAACTCAAAAGTAGGGAAGAATTAATAATACAAAATATAAATATAGATTGGTGGACATATCTACAAATTAAATCTAGATACAAAAAGTATATGGAACAATCAGGTATAGAAAGAACTACCCAACCACTAGACAAACTATTGACAGGCCTGGAAGAAAAAGCAATATCTAAAATATATAAATATCTGATGGAATATGAAAGACCAGAGGAGATAGTTAAAGGTACAATGATTGCCTGGGCGAAAAACGTTGGCCATAATATATATAGAGAGGAATGGGAACAGATTTGGAAGAGAAATACCAAATTAACAAAATCCACAATATACAAAGAAAAGCAATATAAAATGCTATACCGTTGGCATCTTCCACCCAAAAGACTAGCTAAAATGCACAAAAAGTATAGTCCAATGTGTTGGAAATGTAAAAACACTCTAGGCACCTTCTTTCATCTATGGTGGTTATGTCCAGAGACAAGAAAATATTGGAAAAAAATAAATAATTGGTTGTGTCAAATAACAAATACAAAAATAGAATATACGCCAGAGTTTTTTCTACTGGGTATTATGAGAGGTACCTATTCTAAAAATGTAAAATATCTAAGCTTGCATATTACAACAGCTGCAAGGATTGTATTTGCACAGAACTGGAAAAATCCGCAAATACCTGAAGACAATGAGATCATCAAGAAAATATACGACTGTGCAGAGATGGACAGATTGACAATGGAATAATCGAAAAGAATCGGACTACATTATGAAACCTGGACAAAATGGTACCAATGGACAAAAAAAAGAAACTCAAAAGAAACATGGAAATAAAATATCAATAAATCTAAAAGTAATTAGAAGACAATGTTGATAGGAATGTATATATGATGTAGATTCATCTGTAAATATGATTATGTACTTTTTTTAAAAAATGGAAAAATTTAATAAATATATATTTTAAAAAAAGAAGCATTGGCTTGACTGAGAAGCTATAAGAAACTTCTTTCATCATACCTCTTCTTTCAGGATAGGGAGACATAAAAAGAAGTAAGTAGCTTCCCAGTTTTGCTGATTTTTAACACCTGCTGAGCGATTTAAATTGTTCTTTTCCAAACACAAGTGCAGGTTTAAAAGCTAAACCCTGATTGAGATAATAACAATAATTAAATATGGTAATATTATCAACTAAAAACCATGAATACTTGGAAGTGATTAACTATAAATTTCAATGTTACGACAGCAATCAATTATTAAAAGCTAAAAGCTACAATGAATACCTTTGCAAAATTACAGAAAAATCTGATGGTATTTTTCTTTTTCTTTGTTTTTTAATCTAATAAAGAAAATCAACATGGCAGGTAATAACATGCTAATTATATGGGAACATGACATGATATATGCACTGTAAACATGCCTGGCCTACAGAGAAATGAAACAAAACATATTTTTAGATGAAATATCTTAACAGCACATCCACATTCAAATTAAAGCAAGGGCAGGAAAAGAAGGCTCAACATTACAGACACCCTTCTGAAATATCTCATTTCCTTTGTCATTTTCTGAATAGCTTAACTTCATTTTCAGGGAAATGACATAGAACATTTCCAAAATGAGAGGTCTATCAGTCAGGTGCAAAAAAGGAAGAATGTCAAAATTTATTTTTGTAAAGAAACATTGAGTTCTAAAAAGTCTCCTTGAAAAAAAGTATCCAAAATCTGTGTGGGTATTTATTAAAGGAATGTGTAAAAAATTGAACTAGTTTACAAGTATTAAACCAATAATTATTAAACCAATAATTTATGAAAGACAACTTTTAATTTTTAGTGCAGGAGTATCAAACTCACTGCACGTGAGCCAGATTTGTCACGTATTGCACCCCCCCCCCCGCCAGTTTAGCAAAGAAGCGAAAAGTTGTGATACAACCTGTGACGTTTAGACGGAGTGTCAAAATATTGTCCAGATGTGGAGAGGGAATGGTGGTGGGGAAGTGGGGAAGGGGGAAACTCCTTGAAGTTTCCTCTGGAGACTTTTTTTCCTCGTACAAAGCACACATAAACACACACACACCATTCCTTTTTTCTCCAAACACTAGGGTCTTTCTCCTATTATGGGAAACCAGCTTTTTGGGGGTGGGGAATAAGCCATAGTTCATTGCTTAAAAATGCAATGTGAAGTCTGAGGAAACTTTGAATAGAATATAATTTTTATTGGCCCAGTGTGATGGGACACACAAGGAATTTGTCTTTATGCTCTCAGTGTACATAGAATAGAATAGAACAGAACAGAACGGAATAGAATAGAATAGAATAATAGATTACACCCTGTTGTGATTCAGCCTGAGGCTGCTCAGGGACCGGCTGTGTCTCTGCTGGCTCCATGCCCGGAGGAGGATGACAGCGCAGAGGAGGGGGCTGAACAGTCAGACGGGGGAGAGGAGAGTCAGCAATGGGATGAAGGAGAACAGCATGAGAGCCCCGGAGGGGGGCTCTCCCCAGCTAGTAGCTTGGAGTCATTAGGTGTTGACGCCCAAGCTGTCATTGACATGAGACAGAGACGTTCAGAGCAACGAAAGGAGCAGTTAAAGAAATATTTTCACCAGTGAATTAGAAACAGCTGGGTTTGGGTGTGGTCCTCATCAGCAGGGTTTAAAAGGCAGGCAAGGCCTTGAAGCCATGTGGAGTGTTATCAATTGGAGTTGCGGTGACCTGTTTTGATTCTCAGTGTCTCTGATCTTGGCTTGTGGCCTCGCAATCTGAAAGACTCGTGGGAGGTGTCTGTTTGCTATCTACAGCTTCGTCTTGGCAGCAAGAATCTGGTATTGCTTCATGGACTATTCCCTTCGTGTATATATTTGAAGTTCCAGCGTTTTTCCTGTTTGTAAGGACATTTTCTGTTACCTGTGTTTTCCTTGAATTATATAAACTGCCTTTGCCTTTTACCAGTGTGTCTGTCTTCTCTTTTTGGGTTGGTATTGGCTTCTGGAGTGACCCAGACAGAACACACCCTAAGTGATAATGTCCAAATGGATGACAATGAAGCTTATCCAGAGATCAGAAAATAAATCCTATGGAAAGAAAGGGCTAGGGATCTTTAGCTTTTAGAAAAGATAATTTAGAGGGAAATTGCACAATTCTTCAAATGCCTCCAAAGATATCACATAAAAGTGGTCCATGAGTCTCTTGGGAAAGGTATTTTTTCAATACGTGACATGTTACTCTTTTCCAATCATTTCCATCTAAACATTTGATAGAGACATCCCAAGAAGTATCTGAAGGTGACTTCCGTTTCCCGATAAGGAAATACAAAAAGAAATAATCCTGCAGATGGATTCATCATATTTGTATTTTTCAATTATCAAATGTATTTTAATCTTCTTCTAAATCAATCTATTATTTTCTTTTTTTTAAATCCTCAATTTACACATTTTTATGTGCATGGGATAAAACTGGGTCAGGTGAGGCATTTTGTTCACATTCTACATACAGTAGAGAGGTCAGTGTTTTTTGCAACCAGTCAGATAAAGCTATTATAAACATCTTCTGCTACCTCTATTTTGTGATTGAAGACATAGGAAGTTTCTTTCCTCTTACAATGTGGCTTGATTAAAAGAAAGCTATTCAGAATTACTATTATTATTTTAAAAGTCTATATGAAATATTTGGAAGTGTAGGAACTGTCAGAATATCACCATTGAATCTTGTTAATTAAGAGCCTTTTCAAAATCTAAAAGCTTTGCTAAACTCAAAGTACTTGATTCAGAAGATTTATCAGTAAATGGCAAAAACTGATAGGCTTACAATATTGCTTTTTTATTTTCCTTCAAAAGAAAAAACAACAACCCTAAAATAATGTGGATTGATTTGTCTGTATATTGTGTGTTGTGTGTTGATATACTGTGGTATGTGTATCTCTCTCTCTCTCTCTCTCTCTCTCTCTCTCTCTCTCTCTCTCTCTCTCTGTACACATATGCATACTGTCACAGAGTTAGTAGGTGACTGATGAGTAAGCATTGTCAAACTTGTCAGACAACTGCCCCAAATAGCATTTAACAGTTTGACACTAATTTGATGCACTTTGAATTATGCTGCGTTAAATTAGCATCAGAATGCCTAAAATAATGACTAGGGTTTTGTACTGTATATATAATCAGCACTTTGCCACATTTGAGTTCAGAAAATAAATGCTTTTTATGAAGCAGATCATTGGGAAGGGGGAGGAAAGCAGGTGAAAAGAATAATTTTCTTTGTGTGCTGAACTGGCAGAGAAGAGTATGAAGCTTAAAATGAGACTGAAAACAGAAATGAAGTGGACAGATTTAGAGAGAAAAGAGAAGTTCTTCCATTAAAGACAGAATAAAACAAAGGATGTCCATACAAATAAATCTTAGTGCTATCAAGCAAAATACATTTCTCCATCTTTTTCTCCTTAAGATTTCTGAATATGGAAACAAAAACAGAGGGGAAAAAACAGTGAGAAAATTTGAGAATGTCTCCTGAGAAAGTATTTTCTGAAGCACAATTATTTGAAATAAAATTACTTTCAAGTTGAAGCTAGGTCCTGCTGACTTACATGATCATATCCATAATAGTTTTCTTGGCATGATATGAAAATGGTTTCCTTCTTCTAGGATTCAGTTTCAGTCCTCTTAGATAGGATCACCATTTTAGTTCCTACCAGACTAATCTATGTTTAGCTTTCTTGCTCACTCAAGGTCATCCAAGATTTCAAAAAGAAACACAGATGTGTTGCTTGCACATAAAATTCAAAAGCTACAAGCTTTTGGAAGATATAAAAGCAAATCAGTTCCATACCTTTACCAAAAATAGCCAAAAGAATCAAGGAAAGTTGATTTTATTTTTACAACCTGTGATTAAACCCGGGGACTTGATTGGCTACCAGCATATATGACTGAATATTTATAGATCAGTTCACAAAAACAAAACAAAACCCCACACTGCTGAATTTATCACTATGGTGGTGTTCAAACAAAGTTTGAGGGTTGAGGAGAAATCAATAACTGTACCCATTTGAGTGTCTACCATTAACACTTTTATCTTATGAGCTATATCTTATAGTACAGTTACAATTTCTTAGTTGCCTTCAAGTTTGCTGGAAGTCTTCTATTTTGCCAAATACTAAGTGAGTACAGTGTCATGAGAGTTGAAGTAGGTATTTGATATTGCAAAAGTCTCAGAATTTATATTTGTAAGAGACAGAGGACTACAGTTGTAGGGAGACATCAAGAGGCAGGTAGACCAATATGTCCCATTGGAAGTGATACTGCCAATGTAGCGTGGATTATGAAGTAGTTATACAAATCCAGGGGTGGGTTCTGGATCCTTTTGCTCCTGGTTTGCTCAAGGTCGTGCAGGATATGCCCCCACAGCAATCAAAAAATAGTTTCTGCGCATGTGCAGAAGCAAAATCCAAGATGAGTCCCTAGGGAGTTGGACGGCATAGAAATATGATGGCATAGCCCTATATGGCTCAGGGTCAGACTATTTACGGGACTGCTTCCTGCCACATACCTTCCAGAGACCAATAAGAGCACACAGAGTTGGTCTCCTCCAGATCCTGTCGACTAAACAATGTAGGTTGGCGGGACCGTGGAGGAGGGCCTTCTCTGTTGCTGACCCGGCTCTATGGAACCAACTACCCCCAATTTCCATATTGCTCCCACCCTACTGGCCTTCCGCAAAGTCACAAGGCCTGGCTTTGCCAGTAGGCCTGGGGTCCATGAATTGTCCATCTTTCATGGCCAAATTTTATTTTATGAACGGCATGTATGCATAAGATTTGACTGGTTTTTCTATAAATGGGTTTTATTGGGGTTAGTATTTAGAGATTATATTTGACTTCTTTTATTGCTTGTATCTTTTGTATTGTATTATATTACTTTGTAAGCTGCCCTGAGTCCTTTGGGAGTGGGCAGCATAGAAGTCTAATGAATGAATGAATGAATGAATGAATGAATGAATGAATGAGCAAACAAACAAACAAATAAACAAACAAACAAACAAGATAGCAGCACCCATGGACCGCCACCAGCAGAACTGACTCCATGACATTATTGCCTATTTACTAACGGTTCTAAAGAACTGGTTTGAACCAGTAGGAAGCCACCTCTGTACAAATTTCATATTCAACTCATAATTTTATGCTCACTCCAAACGGACTCTGAATGGCTAACAATAGGAATAAATACAACAACAATAAAAATAGTTAAAATCTAGTAATAAAAACCATTGATACAATAAAACAGTAATAATATTTTAAAAAACCATACATACTTGCAATCAACCTAATTCCAGGCCTGCTGGAAAAGCCAGGTCTTAACGGCTTTCTGAAAGATGGGGAGCAGTTGGCTCCAAAGGGTCAGAGCTGCCACAGAGAAGGCTCTTCCTCGAGGTCCTGCCAACTGACATTGTTTGGTGGGCGGAACCTAGAGAAGGCCCACTGGCCGCAGCGAGGAATGTGGAAGGAGGCGGTCCCGTAAATACATACTGCAAAATCTTCATTCCCACCCCACTCCTGGAGGAAAGATATTGCAAAATCTCCATTCCCACCCTACTCTTTGGCCAGCTAGGTATTTGCCAGTTCTACAAACTCCTCAAAATTTCCATTCCTGGTTCTCCAGAACCTGTCAGAACCAGCTGGATTTCACCCCTGAAATATACATACATACATACATGCATACATGCATACATACATACATACATACATACATACATACATACATACATACAGCAATTCTGATTCTTGTTTTACCTTACTTCTGGGAAATGAATCTTTCTACACTGAGTTCCTTATTAAATTTGGTTACTTTTTCAAACCATCTGTGTGATGATAACTTGTGCTATGTTTCACGCACTGTGCCTGCCACACCTTTTGATTAATTGTTGTTACTGCTGAAATAGGAACAATCTGTTCAAACAGTAATAGTAATGTACAAATCAACACATCAAATCTATCTGCAATATGTTCACTTATGGAAAAAAAATCTAGAAGAACTATATTTGAATTTGGTGCCAATAGATGGCTTCCATTTCAGTTCTTGGCACCTAATTAAAGATAGTTTGACACTTCAGAAAACCAGTTGGCTTCTCATTGTTTACATCTGTGAGGCACTGAATTAAAAAAACCTCATTTTCTTCTTATTCCTATGTGGTTAACAATATGGAGCATGAATTGTCAATGCACATTCCTAACTAACTAAACTAACACAAGATGAATATCACCTAGATAATGTACATCCTTATTGTACAGAAAAAACCTACCTGCATGCATGAATGAATGTGTACACACAGAGAGAGAGGGAGGTACAGTGGTGGGATTCAAATGTTTTTACTGCTGCTTCTGTGGGTGTGGCTTGGCTTGGTGGGTGTGGTTTGGTGTGCGTGGCAGAAGAAGGATACTGTAAAATCTCCATTCCTGGATGGAGTGTTAACACTCCAGTTTGCCTGGTCATATGCTTGTGGATTATTGGATGAATTTTATTGGATTATTGGATGAATCTTGGATAAATGGCTTTATTTTAATGTTTAGAGTTTTAAAGATTTTGTATTTATTTTATCCTGTACGCCGTCGTGAGTTCACTGGAGAAGGGTGGCTTATAAATTTGAGTAAATAAATAAAATAAATAAATTACCACCCTGCTTCAGGGGAGGGTTACTGCAAAATCCCTATTTCCTACCAATCAGCTGGGATTTGGGAGGCAGAGAATAGCTGGGGCGATGCTAATCAGAGGTGGTATTTACCGGTTCTCCAAGCTACTCAAACTTTCTGCTACTGGTTCTCCAAAATTGGTCAGAACTGCTGAAACCCACATCTAGAGGGAGGGACTATAAATTCCATAAATGTACTGCTCAAAATAATAAAGGGAACACTTAAACAACACAATAGAACTCCAACTAAATAAAAATTCTGTGAAATCAAACTGTCCACTTAGGAAGCAACACTGATTGACAATCAATTTCACATGCTGTTGTGCACATTCAACTTTGTACAGAATAAAGTATTCAATGAGAATATTTCATTCATTCAGATCTAGGATGTTTTGAGTGTTTCCTTTATTTTTTTGAGCAGTATATTTCACGATATAAAGATAACTCTTTGGTTCTCAGCAGAAGAAGATGTAACAATTGGAGCAACAACAAATCTCATTTCCCATTCTCTCTTCCCTGTTGGAGTTTGAAGAATTTTGTGCAGTTGTATGAACATTTTCCAGGAATAGAAAGCAATGATGAATGAAAGTTTTAAAATGATAACAGAAAGGAAATCTATTTGTAGGTAACAGATAATGGGAATAAGTAAAGCCAAAAATTTAGATAACTGCAGTGCTATCAGACTGTCCAAAAGTGAATGGGAAGGAAGGCAAAAAGGAAATTATAACAGACTAGCAGTTTCCCAAAATGCACGCAGAGTGAAAAAAAAACCAGTAGTGGGTTCCTACCGATGCACCTAATTGCGCTCAGCTCCATGGCTCTGCCGCATGATCATGCTTTGGAGTGAATTTTACTTCCTGCACCTGTGCAGGTAGCAAAATCTCATACGGGGATGCCCGTACAAGCTTGTTTTGGTGAGGTTTTTTGCTTCCGCGCCTGCTGTCAGTTAATAATTTATACAAAACAATTTGCAATGTGAAACAAATTCATGACCGAATATAAAAATTAATCTGAAAACAAAAAGAAAAATGGGATAAAGTATTTGGTTATTCATTCAACATACAGTATTTCTACACTACCCATCTCACCTAAAAGACTCTGGGCAATTTACAATAAAAATGTATAATAGTATAAAAGCGTACTACTAGCTTTTCTTATCATTCCTATCGCCCATCTTCTCCCACTTAAGATGGTATGACTGTAACTTGTTTCTTGTATCCTTATGATTTATATTAATATTTATTGTTTCCTGATTGCTTATTTGTATCCTATGACAATCAATAAGTGTTGTACCTCATGAATCTTGACAAATGTATATTTTCTTTTATGTACACTGAGATCATATGCACCAAAGACAAATTCCTTGTGTGTCCAGTCACACTTGGCCAATAAAGAATTTTATCTATAAGAACAAAGTTAAAAACAAAACTTAAAAGGTGGCTTTATAGTATTGAAAGATTAAAAGTTAATAGGTGGAGAAAATACCTTCGCAGCACCAACCATCCTTAGAGATACATATCATTTTTTGATTCCCATTTCAGTGGTCAGAACCAGGTCTTAACATTATTTCTGAAAGTCAGAAGGCCAGGGGCCTGCATCACTTCTGGGGATAAAGTTTTCCAGAGGAAAAATGCTCTCTTTTTGGATTCCAACAGTCAAAATTCTTTAATTGATGGGTCTTCCTCACCAATTGGGACAGGATGTTGTCATTTGGACCAGATTGTTGTTTTTAACTCTGCTATAAAGAGTTTTAAAGGTAATAAGCAATACCTTGAATTGGTCCTAAATATAAGCCAACACATAATGCTGGTCATGTAATGAAGATATTATATGCAGAACCCTAGGATAAGGTGATCAAATTATAAATTCGGTGAAGTGGGACACTATTGACAGGGGAGGGGGGTGACGACTGGAAAATCTCTACAGACTTTTCCGGCCCTTTTATTGCAGTAAAAACTGCAGTAAGAGAATGGGAGAGAGCAAAATAACTTGCCTGTTTTACTTTCATTGTCCCTTCTTATACTGAAACGCTGGTAGGAGTGCGCTCAGTCTCTCTCTCTCTCTCTCTCTCTCACTGTTGGGCATGTGCAAAGGGACCCACAGTGATGCCACGTAATTGCATGGCATCAAAGGCGTGTTGTGTCTCCAAAGCAATCAAATCCAGGGAGTCAATCAATGTACGTATTTCACGCAATCAACATATGTCTTTCAAAAAATTGGACTTTTAAAAAATGCCACGGGACGCAGGACAAATTGGTAAAAAAGTGGGACTTCTCGTCACCTTACCCTAGGGGCACCTAAGACCACTCACACTGCCACATTCTAAACCAACTGCAGTTTCTGCATGATCTTCAAGCATATTGTGGAAGTCTGCTTTTAATACTTGGGAGTTTTGAGATTAGTTTTAACTTGGGTTTCTAACATGCTCTATTTTGTATTCGTTTCTGTTTTGTAAGCTGCCCTGAGTCTATGGAGAAGGACAGCCTAGAAATCCATAATAAATAAATAATAATCCTAATAAATAAATAATAAATAAATATACCTTGCATAGAGTGCATTGCAATAGTCCATGTAGGAGATGACAAGTGAAAATCATGAGTGACAGAAAGACTTCTCTCCCACCATACTGTCAACTTTGAAACTGATCAAACTTGCTGCAGCCATCTTTTCATTTCTTAACTTGCCACACAGTGTGTGTGTGTGTGTGTGTGTGTGTGGGAGTCTGGAATGTCACACCCGACAACAATAACAGATCATCTCATAGGAAACCAGGTAATCTCAACAGGTGCTGGCTAGAGACCAAGAGGAGTTGCCAAAGAGATGCCAGAACACCTAATTGAACAATGTTATCTATGACAATAAGTGAGGGAGTTATTTATTCTTTAATCATACTGAAACCATGGGGAAACAGCTAGATATGGTTTGTTTTCATCCATGTCAAAATGATGTACTCAATAAAACTTTTTTTTTAAGAAAGCTGCAAGTCTCGGAGTGCTGAATTGGTTGGGTTCAGTAGTTGGAGCCTTGACAGTTGGCTTGATCCGGGAAAGGGTGTACAGTAGTCCCTCACCTATCGCTGGTGTTACGTTCCAGATCTGGCCATGATAGGTGAAATCCGCGATGGGGAATTTATCGACTGATAGTACTTTAGGGGGGACGCTCCCTGCTCCCTTTCTCCTCCTTCCCACCAGCTCCGGATGCCTGGAGGCGAGCAACGGCCAGCTAACCTTTCCCCCCCTCTACTACTTACTCTGCGCCTGAGGAAAAGAAGGGGAGGGGGGCATAAGAATTGCCGCCCCTGAGCATTCCCGACCCACTGCTATTCTTTGCAGCAGTTCGGCCAAACGTTGTCTTTTTTGCCTTGCCCCGGCTGGAAAGTCCCTGGTGAGCTGCCCCGGCTGGTTCTTTTTTTTCTCTCTCTCTCTCTTTTCTTTTCTTTTTTTTCCTCCTCCACCCACCCAGCACTTCCTCTCCTGCCCTCAAGCCCAGTCTGGAAATCCCCGCCGCGTCGCATTCCTTTCTTTGCTCGCACTTGCTCATTCGCGTGCTGCCGGGAGCTCTTTCAACAACCCCAAGCACACCGCCGCCGCCAACCACTAAGCGCGCCTCCAAAGACTGCCTTCTCGGCACTGGCGAGGCGGGTTGAACGAGGGGACGGGCCTCCGCCGGAGCTCAGTCCCCGCCCCGCTCATCATTCACCCAGCCGTGGGCTGGTTGGCTTGTCCTGCCCTTCCAAACTTCTAAGTGCCGTATCTGTGCCAACGATGACTTCAAAACCTGCGATGAAGTGAAGCCGTGGTGGGTGAAGCGCGATATAGCGAGGGACTACTGTAACAGGTTCCCAAGAAAAGTTGAGCAAAGGGGTTTTTTTGTCACAGCTGCCACCTGCTCCATAAAAAGGAGTCATGAGTTCAGGAGAACACCAAAAAATAAATGACCAAGTATTCTAATACTGTATGTAGTAAATGTGGGAAAAATTAAAATAATTAGATTATTCAAATATGTAATCACCGCACAGAAAATAATTCTAAGCATCAACTTTTTATCAATTTATTAAATCATTGGTAATATTCCTTCTCACACCAAGAAGTTTGAGACAATTTACAACCTAATTAAAACAATATTAAAATAGACATTAATGAGATAGAAACAAAATCATGACCAAATGGATTCATTATTAGCAAGCTTTCTTAAATCCAACCTTAATTTTTATGGATTTGTTATCTGGGAATTAGTTGGCATATTTCAGAAGAAATGTTGGTGGAGCTGGCATGTTTTCTGTTTTTGGAATTTTTTTTCCTTAATCACACTGGTATGGACATAAACTTTAATATTCAAAATGCACATATTTAAAGGAACAGAAACTGTTAATAGCATGGCTTGCAGGTGTTTCTATTAAGACTTCTGGAAAGCGAAACAAATGTGTCCCTAGTGGGGGGAGGCGGGGAGAGAAAGCAGGTGAACTGCAAAATTATTGGATATGGATTCTACCCAAATGAGAGCACCAAAATGTTTCCACTGGGATCTGGTTTTGTGTCTACAAGACATGCAAGATGTGTTACCATCTGGCTTTTGAATATTACAGAACTTAAGAGGCAGCTACAAACAAATTAAGATTCTAATATTCAATTTAGATTAGTCTCAGTACACGTCGCACGTAACAGCTAAATACTTCGCCAAACAAAATAATAAAGAAAAAAAGGAAACCACTGAACTATTCAGCTTTAATAGTATGTCTAAGATTATAACAGTCACATAAGAGGACTGTGTTCCAATTCAGCATGAAATTTGCTTCTAGGGGATAAGGGAACAATTACTCCCCCCACCCTTCTCCTTACTTAAATTCAATCAAGATGGGGCATTTGGATCCAGAATTTTAGGAGCTTGGGATCTAAGCATGGAAGTAAAGAAGGAATAAACATAGAGTTAAACAAATGGTAAGTTTTGATATATGTGTGCCCAATACCTTAATAGGTATCTTAAAGGTAAAGGTTTCCCCACACAGGCATACTAGTCATTTCTGGCTCTAGGCGGTACTTATCTTCATTTCTAAGTCAGAACTGTCCAAAGATGTATCTGTGGAAAATGTGATTGGCATGACTAAACGCGGAAGGGACACTGTTACCTTCCCACAAAGTGATCCCTATTTTTTCTACTTGCATTTTTTCCATGTTTTTGAACAGCTAGGTTGACAGAAGCTGGGCAAGTAACGGGAGCTCACTCCATTATGTGACAGTAGGGATTCGAACTGCTTAACTGATGACCTTTCTGATAGACAAGTTCAGCACCTTAGCCACTGAGCCACCATGTAAGGTGGCTTACAGAATGATTTTAAAAAAGTTAATGCAGAACAATTTAAATTAAGAAAAATTAAATAAAGAATAAAAACCAAGCGAACAGTCAACATATTTTTCAACTACCAGCATGGAACATTCATATTGAGCCCCAGACATCCAGCAGAGTCAGATTTTGAGGCTGTCCTGCAAAGCTAGGAGTGTAGGGGCGGACCTCACATCTAGCTGGAGAATATTCCAAAAGGTGGGGCCACAACAAAAAAGGCTCCTTTCCTGGGCTCTGCCAGATTGTGATGCATCACCCTTTCCCAATCATGTAGCTTTTGTGAAATAACATAAAACATTTCAAAATAGTTTTGTGATTGTGATTTTGTGAATAGTGATTGCTCTTCTTATTCTATAAATAAGAACGAAGGTTCTCTTCCCAACTACTGCCTTCCAGAGGATCCACAGAATTTGTTGGCAGCTTAGAGTCATCGTGATGGATCAATTTGACTTTCAGCCACCTCCCTAAAACTGATGAAACTGGCTAGAAAGACTGAAATATTTGAGCCTCCCCCCCAAAAAGCCCACATCTTTATCAATAGGTTTACCATACTCAAATAATTTTGTTGCCTTTCTACAAGTTAGTTATTGACTTCCCTTGTACAGAGAAGAAACAAAATGTTCCTTTAAAAAATCTGAAATCTGAATATTTTCTTTGCATCTTTGCATGTTGCAATCATTACACCAAGAAAAATTTTTTTGAAGGGTTGTTGCTGATTTTTTAAAAATATAACAAGCGTTTTAAGGAGTAGAAGCCATAAGTTACATGAAACTCATCAAATCTGCACCTAAACTCATTAATTGATACAGGACGTTTTTGAAAGGAGTAAGAATAACAATTTCTGTAGGCTGAGGTATCATTAAAAAGCAATGCTGCTTTCAGGAGTATCACCAATTTTGAATATTATATCCAGCAGATCCAATTATAAACTTCTTTGCCTGGCTGTGCCATCGCAGAGTATACGGGTTGTAAATGATTTTGCTACTGGTTCATACATGTACTCATGCATGCAACACTTCTGCAAATGCGCAAAAGCATCCCTGGCAGGCTGGCGGAGCCTCCCACCACCTGTGCTACCAGTTCTAAGTATCAATCAGAACCAGGAGTGCTATCAATCAGAATCAGGAGCGCTACCAGTTCTAAGAACCGATCGGAACCAGGAACAACTCACCACTGCATCAAGTGTTTAAACATCCTCTGAAATAGGTTTTTTTTTTGCTTTCCTTCGGATGGCACCAGATGTACTATTTGCATAAGTATGGTGTTAGACGTAGGACTGCCTCTCTTTTAGCTGCCTCCGATTTATGGCACTACCTGGTTGTTGCATACAAATGGAAAATAAAAAAAAAATCCTGTTTTTCCTTCCTCCCGGCCTCTCTGTCTGAGAGCAGGATACTTAATGTCTTTTGAAAGTACTGTATTTTCAGAGTGATTCCATCTCCCGGAGGCAAAGCTGGTATAATTTACAATCTAAATATTTTATCAGCTTGCAGTATCATTTTTTATTTACACAAAGCTAAATCCATTAAAGGATACATGAAGGAAAGGGGAGGCGAAGGAGAAAGGCCAGCTTGCTTGGTGTATTCTGTTGCCCCTTAAGGGGCTAAAGAGGGCAGAGTGTCAAAAGGGTCACTTGCAACCTGATCAGCATCTCTTTACCATAGTGAAGGACCTTATTGACTTTAACTCATCTGGAAGGATCAAGTTGGTAGTGATAATTTTGATTTTTAAATTAGATAGTTGCTGAGACAAATGTAAGAAAACAGTATTATGAAAAGTACCAAAGTGCATTAGCTGAAATGGATGGTCACCGATCAATAGTTTTCTCTCTGAGGCTTATGAACATCATTTTCGCAGACAGTATTAAGAATAGAAATAAGGAGCAGCTTTTAAAAAAACCTTGTTAGTTCAGTTCTTTATATTTGCAGATACAGGAGACATTCTTTGTTCAGGATATCATAAAGATAAAAACTCATTAGAGGACTCTATAAATATCCACAGACTGCTTTTGAGTATTGGATAACGAAGTCCAAATATAAGACTAACAAATAATTAGACAGTGTATTATTCTTCCTAAAGAAAATAAAGTTAACAGAAATGGTAATGGCTATTACTGGTATTTATACACAATGAATGATTCATTTAAAGAGTTAATAGATAAGGATCTTGGCCAATTCCACAGACATTTTTCCTTTTAAAAAAAAGTTTGACTTAATTGATTTTGTGCTGAAAATATTGCTATAATTTTATGGGCTTTTAAATGTAAATGTACTTATTTTTTGCTTTGCATTCAAGTTCAAATGTAGGGGCTATATCTGCTATTAAAAGTAGAAATGTGTTCTAGACTTGTTCATGTCCAGAATGTTCTTTTTTTTTCTGTGTGACTAAGTACTAACCATGCTTTGGAAAGTCACTAAGCAGTTATTGTTACGTTGCTAGGAAATATATACTTAGGCTTTATGAGAGTGCATATATAACAACAACAACAACAACAACAACATAATAATAATAATAATAATAATAATAATAATAATAATAATAATAATAATAATAATATATTGCATTTGTATGCCGCCCCTCTCCGCAGACTCAGGGCGGCTAACAACAATAATAAACACAACATGTACAATCCAATAATAAAAAAACCAACTAAAAACCCCTATTATAAAACCAAACATACACACAAACATACCATGCATAACTTGTAATGGCCTAGGGGGAAGAGCTATATCAACTCCCCCATGCCTGGCGGTATAAATGAGTCTTGAGTAGTTTACGAAAGACAGGGAGGGTGGGGGCAGTTCTAATCTCCGGGGGGAGTTGGTTCCAGAGGGCCAGGGCTGCCACAGAGAAGGCTCTTCCCCTGGGGCCTGCCAAATGACATTGTTTAGTTGACAGGACCCGGAGAAGGCCAACTCTGTGGGACCTTATTGGTCGCTGGGATTCATGCGGTAGCAGGCGGTTCCGGAGGTAATCTGGTCCATTGCCATGTAGGACTTTAAAGGTCATGACCAACACTTTGAGTTGTGACCGGAAACTGATCAGCAGCCAATGCAAGCCACGGAGTGTTGAAGAAACGTGGCGACTCTTGGAAGCCCCACGATGGCTCTCGTGGCTGCGTTCTGCACGATCTGAAGTTTCCAAACACTTTTCAGAGGTAGCCCCATGTAGAGAGCATTGCAGTAATCGAACCTCGAGGTGATGAGGGCATGAGTGACTGTGAGCAATGACTCCCTGTCCAAATAGGGCCGCACCCTTCCCAATCTTGGTCTTAAAAATCAACTAATTCTAGGATTATACCAACTTTGATTCTATTTCTAGAAAAGAGCATATTCAAAAATTGTGGGTCATCCTACAATGATGGCTGTTACTCAAAGAGCAAGTGACCAGAAAGGTTTTTATCCAGCTTTGACTGATACCCCTTATGCAGAGGACAGTTTCTTGTGCCTTTATGTCCTTCCAGTTATTTTTGAAGGTTCTTTATTTCAGATAGTTAAGAGTCAGCCAGGGTGATGGCGATGGGACAGATGCCTCTTGCACTACTCTCCCACCCAAAACAGGGCACAAGGGTCCAGTAGCCCCCCCCTTCACCCCATTTTCAGCCTGCAGCCAAAACCTAGCATCAGAGTGCTGCAGGAGACTTTCCAGGCAAAAATTGGGGTGCAGGGAGTCCACATGCAGACACCCCTTATGCCCCATTTTAACTGCCAAGATTGAAGCATCTTGTGGGCTGGATATGACCTATGGTCCATCTTGGACCATTAATTTTATAGTGTATAAATTGAAGTATGTGATAAGTCCTGAGAGGGCTTATAATGGAGGCAGACACATTAGTAAGGATAGCAAATTTATATCTCAATAACAATATCTCAATTATAAGCTGAATAACAAGGTTAAAGTAAAAGCGCCAACCTGTCAGCTAAGCACAGCATGCTCTGGCTAGCAGAGAGCAGCAAAGTCAGCACCTCTGACAGCTCTTTATATAATTGTGCCTGAAGAGTAGCAAGCAATGAGTGCTCAGCAGCAGCCAGCAGCAGCTGCAGACTTGAGGGAAGCCTAGAACATCTCTTGTCTAGTTTAAGAGTAAGCCCAGCTTGTTTGAATTTGTGCAACACTGCTCATAATTGTGACTCCTATTGAGAGAGAGCAGCAACAGACAAACAGAATACTACAAAATATAGTTGAAGTAGGGAACTACTCCAGGAAGGCCCTGGAGCAATATCTCCATTAAACACTGAAATATTCCAAAGGCTACTGTAACTCCAATTTGGAGTCTGTGGCGTTTAAATCCTAAAGAGCCAAGGTGGTGCAGTAGGTAGAGTGCAGTACTGCAGGCCACTAAAGCTGACTGCTAGATCTGCAAGTCAGCAGTTCAAATCTCATCACTGGCTCAAGGTTGACTCAGCCTTCCATCCTTCCGAAGTGGATAAATTGAGGACCCAGATTGTGGGGGCAATATGCTGGCTCTGTTTAAAAAAAGTGACATTGCTAATATGCTGTTATGCCCTTTGTTAAAAGGGCCTTATAAATGATGATGATGATGATGATGATGATGATGATTATGATGATTATGATGATTATGATGATTATGATGATTATGATGATTATGATGATTATGATGATTATGATGATTATGATGATTATGATGATTATGATGATTATGATGATTATGATGATTATGATGATTATGATGATTATGATGATTATGATGATTATGATGATTATGATGATTATGATGATTATGATGATTATTATGATTATGATGATTATGATGATTATGATGATTATTATGATTATGATGATTATTATGATTATGATGATTATGATTATTATTAAATGCTGCTCTTTGAGTGATGATAATCTGTGCCTCTTCTGTGGCTTTATCAACAGGAATTTGTTGGAAGGCCTGGATAAGATCCAACTTTGCTAAAATTTTGACTTGTCCTAGGAAGTGAAGGAAGTGTTGCACCACAAGCACTGGATAAATGGAATTTTGGAGGGTCTTATTGATTGTGTATTTGTAGTCCACACAGATTTGCACTGACCCATCTGGCTTAACAGAAGTGACTATTGGAATTTCCCACTTTGAGTGGTCAACTGCCTCAAGGATGCCCTAACTTATTAGTTTATTAAGGCAGCATCTACTTTTTTCCTAAAGGGAAAGGGAACTCCTCTATATTTTATATGAATGGGAGCGACCTGGGGATCAAAATTTAAAGGAAAGGGGGTTTCCAGTATACTTACCCAGGTCTGAGGTGAAGACAGTGTTGAACTTCCTGATGAGATCAGACAGGATTGGCTCTTGGACATGATGGATTTCAGAAATGGAGAGTGGAACCATTCAAGACCGAAGAGGCTAGGAAGTGAGTCCTCCACAATAACAATTGGAAAGTCCCCAGAGCATTCATTTTTTTACAATTACATTACTAGGAATGTTGAACTCTAACTTTATGACAAATAATTGAAAAACATTCCAATTATAGACAAATTTGCTTTATATTGGACTCATAAAATGTGCAAGAATAAATATGAATATTGGACATTAAAAGTGCAAATATAAAGATGGATATTATGTTTGAGTTGGTACTAATTGCATTTTGTTGCCATCTATTTAGGCCTGTTGGTTTAAAATGCTGAGAAGACCATTAAAATTGGAAATTAATGAATGAGATATTTCTTTAAATCTTTAAAGTAATTACCCTTAATAATATCACTTTTCAGCTCCAGACATTACAATAATTATAGAGCTACATTTTCTATTTTTGTTGTATAGTAAATTCATTAAGAAGTAAAACATTTTAAATCAATTGAATAAAAACTTACTAGTCTTTAATGTAGATTCTGACAGATAATTACCACAATAAACAAAGCAGGCTCTGTTGTCTAGGGATTTATTTATAATTAAGGCTACTAAAATCTACATGTTCATTGCTGGGGAAAATGGTTAGATTTTCATAATAATTGTAATAGTAATAATATATTAAAATGTTGCATTCAACTCTGTTTTATCTCATTCATGTAACTATATCTAGTTGTCCTACAAAAAGTGATCATCATATTTACCATAAATTTGCAAATTGTCAAAAAATAAATAAGATGTCCTCCGCTTGATTAAGCAGTAGGAAGGTTCCAGAGGTGAGTTTTAACTTACTTTGCTGCTGGTACACTTCCACCCATGCAAGGTGGCCACACCTTGGGGTTGGGGCACATGTGCTTCACTCACTCATGCATGCACACTACAAAAAAATTCAAAAAAATAAAACAAGTTGGCAATGCATGCACAGTATCAGAAACTTGGCACAGTATCAGAAACTCTGCACAAAACCTCCCAATTTTTTAAAAACAAATCTGAAAAAAATCTGATTCTCTTTTTTAAAGGTGGCAGCACCCAGGGACCATCACTTACCAAACTGGTTCTGTGATTTCATGGTGACATCACAAGCAATTTGCTACTGGTTTGGGCAAACCAGTCCAAACCAGTCCAAGGCTGGCCCCATTGATCCTGTCCTATCCCCTTCTCTCCCTTAGCCTTGCCACATATCCTGTTTTATCGAATCCCCTTTTCTCCTTTTCAAGTGGAGAGGCAGTGTAGAATGTCTAACTCCTTAGCATGGAGTAGCATGTCTAAACTTCCAGCCCACAGGCCAAATGAGTTTTACCCTGGCCATGCCCACTGGCAGTAGGAACAAAATTCTTTTCAGGTGGGGAGGGGGAGTAGAATGTCTAGTTCTTTAACATCAGAGTATGTTAATTACTAATGATATGATGTCCGTGTCATAAAATCCTTACTTAGCGAGCATCTAGAAGCCAAGAAGAACATATGTGCCAAATTTCAGGTTTGTAGGCTTTACAGTTCTGAAGATTTTGTGACGAGTGAGTGGATTTGGCTTTTATATATAGAGAAGATTGAGTTAAACCAAACATTTCAATGAAAAATGAGCAGACGGGGGATTGATTGATTGATTGATTGATTGATTGATTATTGATTTGGATTTCCAGGCCCCCCTTTTGCAACAGACTCAGGGTGGCTCACAAAATAATTATTAGGAAATAAGATGAAAAATACAGAAGAGCTAAAGTGTCTTCTATTTGTCCACAGCAGGTTGCAAACTTAAACTGTATTTTCCTATGCTTCTGAATTTATTATAGCCTTAATACCAGCTATACATTGTTATAGAATGTATTTATTGCAGAAGAGACGGAGTAACGACTCGGACACCAGAGCTGGATTTAAAATTGGGTCATTTTTATTATAATAAATTTGCATAATTTATTAATTAAATTAGCATGAATCAGCATGAATTTGCATAAATCAACATACTCAACTATGACCCGGAAACAGTGGACCTGCAGGGTCAAACAAACACTTCCGGGGCGGAAATGACGTAAAAGGTCAACATTCCTGGGCAACTAAGGGCATAGTCGATGCTGGTCCAGGTGAGGGACCTCTCCCTCACCTGAGACCCTGCCATGCACTCGCATGAGGGGGGTCCCGCTGGCTCACCCCTACCCTGGGACTTCAATAGCGGGACCCAAAGACAGGTTCCCCCCAAGTGCGCAGGTAGCACCCACCATGGGCTTGGAGAGAACCTGTCAATCATCCCCAAAGATGCCCAAGGGAGAACGCGCAGTTGCTGAAACCACCCAGATTTCCGCCCCTAACCTGCCTACCCAATGACCAGAGGTAAGCCAATTAACCTAATTAAATGCAAGCACCCCCTAACCGCACATCCATCTCCCCAGTGTGGAATGGGCGAAAAAAACAGCCTGGCCTAATGGGCGAGGCTGCAAAAAATTCCCATTCGGCCCCCGAAGGCGACCCACTAGGCACACTGCAAAATAGGGAAGGGCGGGTGGGTGTCTGCTCTTAAGCACCAGGCCCGGGCGAAAAGGCTTTCTTCCCGGCCTGCTGTCCCTTAAATAGGGCAAGCAGGCCCCGCCCGGACCCGACGTCATGCCCAGCCACGTGGGCAGGGCATTCTCGGCCGAAATCTCGCCTCGCGAGATTTCGGCCGAAAACAAGATGGCGGCCGCCATTAGAAGGGTCCGAGTCTGCCCGGCCCTTCTGCAACAGCGCCGTGGGGCCGGTAAGTCAGCCGGCGGTATTGCAGAAGAGACGGAGTAACGACTCGGACACCAGAGCTGGATTTAAAATTGGGTCATTTTTATTATAATAAATTTGCATAATTTATTAATTAAATTAGCATGAATTAGCATGATTTTGCATAAATCAACATACTCAACTATGACCCGGAAACAGTGGACCTGCAGGGTCAAACAAACACTTCCGGGGCGGAAATGACGTAAAAGGTCAACATTCCTGGGCAACTAAGGGCGTAGTCGATGCTGGTCCAGGTGAGGGACCTCTCCCTCACCTGAGACCCTGCCATGCACTCGCATGAGGGGGGTCCCGCCGGCTCACCCCTACCCTGGGACTTCAATAGCGGGACCCAAAGACAGGTTCCCCCCAAGTGCGCAGGTAGCACCCACCATGGGCTTGGAGAGAACCTGTCAATCATCCCCAAAGATGCCCAAGGGAGAACGCGCAGTTGCTGAAACCACCCAGATTTCCGCCCCTAACCTGCCACGGAGCGGGGTCAGATCTCTATCTTGGCCCCCCGACTCCCCCCTCTATCTGCGCCAGCTCACGCAGAGACCGCTGCAGGTCCTGTAAGAAAATGGCGTTCCCCTGTTCTGACAGGTGAACGCCATCGGCCCGGTAAAGCCACGGCCGATCTACGGTGATGAGGGGATGGGCCACTACAACCCCACCTAATTCTTTGACAGTTTTTCCCACGGCCTTATTCACCCTACGCCTGACCCGGTGTATGGCCCTAAGGGAAATGGCGTCCCTCCAAACGATCCTTGGGAGGATCTCTGACCACACCACTTGCGTGGTGGGCCATACCGTGCGAAGCCTCCGCAGGTCTTCGCGCGCCTGGACGATCAACGGTAGACCGCCAAGCAGGCACAGGTCATTGCCACCGAGGTGCAAGACCAGCCATCTGGGTGCGGCTATGGGCTGCCGACCACCCAGTCCCATCTGGGCGCGACCCTGGGTAGCCGCCCGCCCAGCAGCGCTGGGTACCGCCCTGAGATGCTGAGTACCCAGCAACGTCGGTAGGAGCCCCTCCCACCACATACCCCTCCGGCCCATCCAAACAACATTGACCCACCGTCCCAACGACAGCTGGGTCCCAATGGCGCTTCTGGCTGCTGAGCGGCCGGCCCATAAGACCATGCTGTGGCCACACAGCAGCGCCGTCGGTTTCTGCCTGGACTGGGAACCTGGAAGAGGACACACACAGAGAGGTTACCTAGCCTAAACCCTGCCCAGAATCCTCAGCGGGCCTAACATAACCCAAATATGCCGCTGACCGCCAGCGGCCGATCTCCTGAATCCGTTGGGCCGGGAAACCAGAAAGTGCCGCGCTAGTGGCGGCGCCGATACGGAACGAATGCGTTCCGTAGCCGGCGGGATCCATGCCTACCTGAGACATAGCCTTAGACACTATCGCCCACAATTGATACCGGGTCAGGGGGGTGCCATCCTGGTGTACAAAAAGGTACCCACACCCTGACCCCCGCAAACCACAAAATTGCTGCAAAGCAGCCACCGGGCAAACAGACTTATCGGTGGCTGCGCTAAGTTCAAGTCTAACCCCTCTGTGTAACTGATCTGTCTTGGAGTGTCTCACCAAAAGGGAGACACCCCCCTGTCTAAAGGTCAGATCAGCGAGCTGGAAAGCGCGGAGCGACAAGTCAGACTGCGAGGAGGCCATTGCCTCGCTGACCCTGAGGGCCCCAAAAAACATAACACAAGTCGCTGCCCTAAAAAGACGGGCCTCGTACAGAGAGGCACACAGACTGTCAAACGTCTGATTAATCAGAGACAGCTGCCGAACCGTCAGGGCCTGACGAGTGTCGGAGGGGAACCCCTGTCGCTCCCTCACCCAGCCTTCCAGCATCCTCCGGATGCGAAAATCACCCGAAAAATCACCAACCCCCCCCCCCGCCTTAGACAGAAAGGCAAGGCCGGCTAACCTAGACCTGATAGTCCTCACTGAAAGGCCACGCCCCTTCAGCAGGACACAAAATTCAGCTAGGTGCTCAACCGGGGCAGGCCAGCAATGGGGGTAACCCTTACCCTGCCTGAAATCCCCAAACTCCTTACCTGCACGCTGGTAAGCTCGCAGGGTGCCAGGAGCTACCGATAAGGCGATCGCCCTGGAGGCCTCGTCTCTCCAGCTCTCGGGAGCCCGCCCAGGCTCCACAGGTGGGCTGGAAACACCTCTGGCGACTCTCGGGCCCATGGGGCCAGGGTCCGAAACCTGGACAACTGACCACGGGACAAGGCATCAGCCACCCCGTTATCTAAACCAGGGACGTGCCTAGCCAAAAACAAGGTGTTCAAAGACAAGGACCTGTGCACAAAATGGCGGACAAGCCGCATCACCCTGTCACTCTTAGAGGACAGGGCGTTCACAACATGGACAACCGCTAGATTGTCACACCAAAAATGCACGGTCTTGTCCCTGAACTGCTCTCCCCAGAGCTCTAAGGCCACTATTAAGGGGAAAAGCTCCAAAAAGGTCAAGTCCTTAACCAATGAACAGGCACTCCATTCCGGAGGCCATGCCGACCAGCACCACTGGTCACCTAAAACTACCCCAAAACCGCAAGTCCCTGCGGCGTCGGAACACAGCTGCAGCTCCGCTTCCAAAAGAAGCTCCTGCCGCCAGAAAGACAACCCGTTAAATTGTTCCAAAAACTCCCGCCATACGCAGAGGTCAGCTCTGACCCCAGCGCATAAGCGGGTACGATGGTGGGGCAACCATAGCCCCTTCATCGCATCATACAACCTGCGAGAAAAAGCCCTACCAGGCACCACTACCCGACAGGCGAAATTAAGGATCCCGGCCAACTCCTGGAGCTGCCGAAGAGTAACCTTCCTGCAGCCCAAGACCGCCTCAAGCTTGGCCCTAATTTTAACCAACTTATCCAGGGGCAATCTGGAAGATTGCTCCTCTGAATCCAATTCAATACCAAGGAAGGTAATCCTGGTGGCAGGGCCTTCGGTCTTCTCAGGGGCTAAAGGCACCCCCAATTGAGCACAAAGGGCTTCGAAGTCCCGCATCAAAGCAAAGCATTGCTCCGAGTGCGCCGGCCCGGCCATCAGGAAATCATCAAGGTAATGAACGACCGAACCCAGGCCACTGCGCCTCCTGAGCACCCACTCCAGGAAGGTACTGAAGCTCTCAAAAAGGGAGCAAGAAACAGAGCAGCCAATAGGCAATGCCCTGTCCACATAAAACCCACCTTCAAAATGGAAGCCCAGAAGCTCGAAGTCGCCTGGGTGAATGGGGAGGAGCCGGAATGCCAACTTAATGTCGCATTTACCCATAAGGGCTCCCACCCCACACTCCCTAACCATGGCCACGGCCGCATCAAAGGATGCGTACCGGACTGAACAAAGTTCGTCAGGAATGAAGTCATTCACTGACTCCCCTTTTGGAAAAGACAAATGGTGAATCAACCTAAATTCACCACTCGCCTTTTTGGGGACCACCCCCAGGGGGGACACTCTAAGATTCGAAAAGGGCGGCTCCGGGAAAGGCCCGAGGACCCTGCCCTCAGCCACCTCCTTCCGAATCTTAGCCCGTACAATGTCCTCATGTCCGACAACCGACCTGAGGTTGTCGGACATGAAAGCCTTCCTAACGCCCACATAAGGGATCCTAAATCCCTCAGAGAAGCCCCTCAAGAGCAACTCGGCTCTCGGGCGAGGGTGGTAGTCGATCAACCAACCCTCAAGCACAGAAACATTAATTGGGCTGGGCCCCTTTTCCCCCAGCTGGTGGGGGAGGTTTTCCTGGACCCCCGCCCTTCTTCTCCGCCCCTTTCTTGGGGCGGGGACAGACTGAAGCCGCATGGGACCCCCCACAATTCCCGCAGGCATGCTTGTACTTACAAAAGGGACGAAAACACGCCCCTTTTGCAGCAAACTCATGACAAGCGGGCGAGGCCCCCTTTCCAGCCACACCAGGAGTCGCCTTGGCCGGCGAAGCCGCGCCAGGCTCCTCCTCCATGAAGTGCCCACTATCTGTACGCTCGCACCCTTCCTTCCCTGACATAAGCGTGGCCCGGAACCAAAGGTCCGGCACCACCATATCCCAAGGCAAGTTAGGCTCTACCGCCATCCTCATACGAAAGCCTTTATCATAATGGCGCCATATGGTGCCCTTATATTCGAAGTGGGCCCTGGCAATTAAATCTATATATTTAAACATGGCAGAGGCCATAGCCGGCTGCCTCTGAATCACCACAGACCCATAAGTAAGAAAGGCATACAGCCAAGAGCTGAAGCATTTCATTACTTTGGTTTTCTTCGTTTTCTCCCCCGGGACAATCTCTTTCTCCTGCTTCGGAACCTCTCGGTTCAAAAGCGAAAAAAGATCCACGTATTCTCCCCGCCATATAGCCTCCTTCACCGAAGGGTGAAGGTGGCATCCTAGAGGGGTGGACGGCAACCCGCACGGGATAGCCCCTGCCTTAATGCAAGCGAACGGGTCCCATACCGAGTTGGCCGCCACACCAAAAACTCCCGCACCGTGGGGGTAGGGCAAGACGGGGAGTGGGGGCATAACAGGAGGGGCCGGGGGAACCCACCCCCTTGCCCCAGGCACCGCAGGTATCCCCGTAGGACCTGTCCCGGGCAGCGGAGCAGGGCCGGCCGCCGGCGGCCCCGACGGAGGAACCGGCTGTGCCCAGACCTGCCTGCAGGTGCCCGCGGAGGACCCTAAAAAACTGGACCCGCTCCCAACCCCTGCCGGGGGAAAACCCGGGGTGGGGGGGAGGAAGAAAGGAAAGTGGTGTAGTGTGTGGTGCAGCCTCACCTGCCCCGTACGGGGTTGATGTCATCCACGGGGGGCCCATTGTTGCAGGGCCCGGGAAAGCCGCCATCGGCCCCGCCGGGGCCTGTCGTCCCACCGGAGCCATCTGCCCAGCCTGGGCCGCCGCAGGATCTCTCCCCAACGCCGCAGGAACTAGATCCAGGGACCCTCCGGAGCCCGCACCGCTTCTCCACTGCTCGAGCTCGTCGAGCCTCTCCAACACCCTGGCCCAAGACATGGCAGGAGAAAGAACAGGTTGAGGGGCAGGAGGCAACGAAACCGCCCCCCCTTGCTCAGGGACCACCCCCGTAGGCCCCTCCCTACTGGCCCGAGCCCGGGCAGAAGGCCGAAGGGCCCTCCTGGGACGTGCAGCCGGCGGAGCCGTAGGGGCAGTGGCAGGCCTCTTCTTCGGGGCCATCACAACTTCTAACTCCAATAAGCAGGGAGCAACCTACACTACTGCCTGGGATTGAACTCCCCCCTGACCGAGTGGCAAGCAAAGGACCCCAACCACTGGGCCCTACTGAGCCAATTACTGTAAGAGGAGAAGCCCTTGATAACCCTTAGGCCCCTTCCCTTAGGCGCCACAGAGAAAGCCTCCCCCCCACAGGTAGGCCTGACAGGCCCGAAATCCGGCCTCCCCTAAACCGCCCCCACCGCGCCCTCCTCCCGTCCGGGAGGAGGTTACCAGTCCCCCTCGGGCCCGAGGGGGATCCTCTGAAAGGAGGCTCCACGAATCCTGAGGCTTGGAGCCTCACTCAGCAGGTTCGGTGAAGACAGAAGACAGGCTCTTTTCGCCCCCTCGGGCGGCCACAAAATGGCGGCCGCGACACGAGGGCACCTAAAATGGCGTCGGAGCAGCACCAGCCGAGTGTCTGCTCTTAAGCACCAGGTCCGGGCGAAAAGGCTTTCTTCCCGGCCTGCTGTCCCTTAAATAGGGCCAGCAGGCCCCGCCCGGACCCGACGTCATGCCCAGCCACGTGGGCAGGGCATTCTCGGCCGAAATCTCGCCTCGTGAGATTTCGGCCGAAAACAAGATGGCAGCCGCCATTAGAAGGGTCCGAGTCTGCCCGGCCCTTCTGCAACAGCGCCGTGGGGCCGGTAAGTCAGCCGGCGGTATTCTAACAACATAAGATAAGGAAGCTAAATTCCTTGAAACATTCAAGCTTAGTCATGTGCTTCCTGCACAATTGAGCTAGACATGACAATGAGGAAATGCAGAAGTAGTATCTTCAGTTTTTGAAAGAGAAATGAACTAATATTTCTGATGGGCTGGGTGTGCTGTCTCACATTATAAACTGTGACAACTCCTTTGAATTTAGTTCATTGTCTTTAGTATCTTGTTGGATTTGATAACCTCGCAGTTTCCTTCATATGGATTAAGCATGAAAAGAAGACTGATCAGTAACTGTTCCATGCCATGTTTAACATGGACATCACACCAGGAAATTATTATCTTCAAATGCCAAAGGTGCTTTTTCAGGAGGCAACTGGACTTTCTTGTTTTTTTTCTTTTCTTTTGAAGACGTTTCGCTTCTCATCCAAGAAGCTTCTTCAGCTTTGACAGGATTGGGGGGAATGAGAGGATCACCTCCAAGTACTTCACCTCCAAGTGCTTCAACAATCCTCTAAAAGGATGCAAATGACCAGCTGTCTGCAAGGAATATAAATCATCCCATTCCCCAATATCCAAGAGCTGAAGAAGCTTCTTGGATGAAAAGTGAAATGTCTTCAAAAGAAAAAGAAAGAAAGCCCAATTGCCTTCTGAAAAATCACCTTTGGGACAATCATGATCTGAATGACTAAGAATCTCTGCAGACTATTAGCCTCAAGGATAAACTTCCAATTAGGTGCCCCATAATTTTCTCATTTTCCATAATCTTCTGCTTATTAACTCTATCTCTATCTCTATCATCTATATACTGCTCAAAAAAATAATAAAGGGAACACTCAAATAACACATCCTAGATCTGAATGAATGAAATATTCTCATTGAATACTTTGTTCTGTACAAAGTTGAATGTGCACAACAGCATGGGAAATTGATTGTCAATCAGTGTTGCTTCCTAAGTGGACAGAAGTTTGATATACTTGGAGTTATATTGTATTGTTTAAGTGCTCCCTTTATTTTTTTGAGCAGTGTATATCTACTTCTGTTTCTTTCTCCCCCTCCCCCCTCTCTCTATCTTGCATGATTTAAATAATGTGTTTTTCATCACTATTTCTACTATATTTATTTAACGTATAGACTAGTTACATTTGGGGCCATGAGGCAAGATACTACTGCGTTGGCTCCCAAATAAAGTCAAAGGGACTCATATAATTTTTTTTAATGCCATTTGTGTTCAAACTTTTGAAAGTTTTCTTCCTTGTGAAAGAGGCACCTTTATTATTATTGTTGTTGTTGTTGTCCTAGGATGTGTTTATTTTTAATCATGCTTTTATTGATCTGATGTGGGAAAACATTGCATTGCACATAATTCCTGGCCTGAAAAAAGTTTTCCCTGATAAATGTAACTTTTGATACATAAAAAGATCAAGTATAATACTCACCCCTTTGCAACTTTATAAGTAAGGAAAGTACAGCATCTCTGAATCTAAGCAAAAAGAAATCCTCCAAATAAATTTCAAATCAAAATGAAGAGTAATGAAAGAAAAAAAAACACCCCTAAATAATCAGCACGGAATAAATTCCTATCTACAAAGTCAGATATGCCTATATGTGGGGGGAGGGGAAGACATATGGTGAAAACATCTGTGAAGCTCAAGCTGAAGGACCACTTGAAATAGCTGTCAAGCAAAATTAGTAATGTTAATCAGAGGGAACGTTACAGCAGAACTAACTCTAATGATGGTTGACAATAATGATGATAATTCTAACCACTCAGTCACATCTGAATCGTTAACAGAGACATCTCTGGGTTAACAGGGACAGCAACCACCACCATTTTTGTTAACCCAGTTGCAACTGAGCCAGTATGGGATTCTTTTTCTGCTGTCTTAACATAATCAAAGGGTTCCTGCATACTCTCGGTCTGTCTTCTCAGTTGAAAACCACCTGGCTTGGGTAGCCTTCTGGTATACCCCTTTAGTGAGAGATCAGACTAGCACTGATCGGGGCGGATTGATCCTATTGTTGCTACTGGTGCGCTACACACACAACTTCATGTATCTTGTGTATGCGCACATGAATCCTAGTGTGTTTTGCATGCAGAAGCAAAAAATCACCTAAATCTCTCACACACGTACATCCTCTCATGAGATTTTGCTTTCTGCACATGCGCAGAAGCAAAAACATGCTGGGGTGCACACACACATACACAAAACACCTGAAGCTGTGCATGTAGCTCAAGTTTTTCTACCAGTGCAGCGTCTTTTACTGTTCCGGTAGGAACCCACTACTGGCACTGATGATGTTACCTAGTTAGGTAATGAAACATCTGAAAACTCAAAGAGCCCAATGGGCCCCTTGTTTCAACCTTAAGCTACAAATATTCCCCTGTATTGATACTTTCTGGTAGTATACCCCCAGCACAAGGCTGGGTTCTATTTATTTTCATCACTAGTTTGCATCGCGACATTTCGCGTGCATGTGATCATTACGCTTGGGCATGCACATGCATCCGAACATGAAATTTCACTTCCATGGATGCTCCGTAATAGGATATAGCCCAAAACACAGCTGAGGAGCTGGTCAGCTATGCTTTGGATGAAGAAATAATGGTGAGTATTAGCCCATGAATGTGCGGGAGGGCTCTTTTTGAAGCAGAGAAAGAAGAGAAACCATCCAAAGATGTAAAAATTCCCCCCAAAAGATGATGGAACCCATAAACCAGCACCATCTGATCTGAACGGGATCTGTGATGCCATTTTCACACAACCAGCAGGTCACTAATGGTTTGGGTGATACGTTCCGAACCAGGAAGAACTCACCCCTACCCCATCATAGCTCTCAACCTCAACAGAACACACAAGCCATTATTATTATTATTATTATTATTATTATTATTATTATTATCATTATCATTATTATTATTATTTATAGGATTTATATGCCGCCCCTCTACGTAGACTCCTGCAACAAGGGGATATTCACACAGAAGGGGAACTAACTCGACTTTTATTTATTCTTAATTTGAGAACCAGTGAGTTTTAATCACCCTTGGGTAGAAAAAGAGGCAGAGAGTGACTTTGGGCCGGCTCCTCTCCTTTAGCCTGGCTCACTTCACAGGATTTTTGTTGTGATGATAGTTGGTAGGGATGCGGTAGGGTGCTGAAAAAGGAAGAGATTGCCTTGACTAGTACAAATTAAAGATAGGGTACAATCGGATTAATTACTGCAGATAGAATATTTTAAATATAAATGTAGGACTTTTAACTGACCTTCTTTTGTTTCATGCTGTTTTAAAACTAGAAATTAAGAGCTAGAAATTAAGATGTGTTAGTTGGACATATTAGAAGTTATTCCCTTATTTAAGTTACCTGATCAACCTATGTTTCTCATTATAATAAGCAAAAGGATAATGATTTCATTGTTTGCTTTCTTATTCTGATACTGAACAGGAAAATTTACTTTATTGGACCTCCAAGTTAACTGAGACTTCCAAAATATTCTTAGTTCTTTAAATAGCATATAGAAGAGCTGTAGGTGGTTGCAGTGGTTATAATGCAGTATTTCAGGCTAATTCTGCTGACTGCCAGGAGTTTGATCCTCTCTGGCTCAAGGTGGGCTCCACCTTCCATCTTTCCCAAAGTCAATATAATGGGGACTCAGACTGTTGGGGCAATATGCTGACTCTGTAAAATGCTTAGAAGGGTTGTAAAGCACTTTGAAGTGTTATGTAAGTTGTCATGCTGGGTGTCATGTTACAAGCCCCAATTAAGTCTGAAGTGTAAATTCAAACGCATACTCTCTTGTAAAGTAAACAAAGGCAGTTTATCACAAAGAAAAAATATGGTCCAAATGCACTTTTATCAGTCAAAGTGCTCTCCCACAAACCACAAACTTTGAATGCTGTGATAAGCCAAAACAAAAGCAAAGCAGATAAAGGCAGCTGTGAAGATGTCACAGCCACCCACGCTTCAAGAGTCCTCAAGCCAAACTTAACTGTGAATTAGTCCAAGAGTCCTGATAAAATCCTGAAATAGTTCAGAGTCCTAGTAAAACCCTGATGTAAAATAGAGTTCTCTCTCTCTCTCCAAATGGATGAACTCCCACGCCGAGAAGCAACAACGCTGGCAATTTATCAGCAGCCCCATTAGCCTAAGTACCCCAGCCACAGGTGTTCTCCCTTATTTCCTATAATACTTGTGCAGTTGTTCCTTCCTTGACATCAACCTGCGTCTGCGAACATCTATGAATGCCTCCTCTTCTGAATCTAACGATGATAATGATGGTGGTGGTTCACTAATGGGGTAATTAGCTAATGGGCTGCCTGTAATTACCTCCTCCGTTGATCCTACTTCACTTCCAGAATCTTCCCCTGACACAGACGCTTCACTGTCAGAAGCTGTTGGCAGTAAAACCGGCCTCTGATAATGTGAGAATTCTCCCACATCAACCCCCACAGTCCTTGGAGCAGGAGCTGGCCCAGCACCAACCACAACATAAGTAAATGCTATTGCTATTGCATGAAAAAATAAGGAATAAATTTTTAGGAATGAAAAATAAATCACTAATAATTTAAAAAAAACCTGGTTTATTTTGTAATTATCTAAGAATTACTTAAAAGTAAACACTTCCTGTATACACACACACACACAATTTTTCAAGTGTGTTACATTTGAAATATATCTACATGTCCAACACTATGTGAAGAAAATATTGTGCCCTGAATGAATACGTACAGAGTTATTGTAACATAATTACACATAGCAAAAATTATTTCATACAATTAATTGATTAATTAATGGATTTGTGGCTTAGGAGAACATTTTATTTTCTGTATAACATGAACCTTTAAATATTGAATGAGGATCAATAATAACATACATTTTTACAGTTTCATATTTCAGTGAAAAAACAGTTACCTTAAAGGTATCTTTTTTGGTCTAAAATCCACAATAAAGGAGCGGCCCATTAGACGTCAATTCCTCAGTTATTTCTTCACAGTGTATACTCATGTTCATGCTCAGTTTATAAATTGGTGAAATGAACTGATCATACTAAAGGCAAGGACTGATTACAAATGGTAGCAACATATTTCTCATTAAGGAAACAAAAATGCTTATTACAATTTTTAAATATGAAATAATGGTCCAAGTGTATCAGATCCTATCTTTAAAAGTTCAACTTCCACAATTAATCTATTCCTACAAGTTAGTTATAAAATGCTTATGCATTATACCCAGGCTGAACCAGTGTGCAATTATCTGAATGCAAGATTTCACGCATGAGATAATTGAAGTGCTAAAGGCTGTCTTCACAATATAGGCCATGGTAGATGAACCAATTAACTTCCTGTTTTGCTATTTATATTCCAAGTAACATGCCTTACATATCTTTAGGCAACTTTAAATAATTACATATTTATCTTCTTCCTCTACAATGGCAGCATCTGCAAGCTAAGGAGGTCTTTTTAGATTCCAAGCCTGGACCTTCTTAGCCTGCAGATGCTGCCATTGTAGAGGAAGAAGATAAATTGGCACCAATTATTTCATGGATGGAAGACCTCCAGAAAACACCATGCTTTAGGCTAGTTTGGGTAATTAAAGTAAAAAATAAACATTGTAGAAGACCTAAATGGCAAGCCACTTCCATAATATTGCCAAGAACATGCTAAGGCTTGTCCACAAAGTTATTATTTATTTGACTTGTATGGCTGTCCATTTTGGCAGGTAGTTTTGAGCTGTGAACAAACTTAAAATGAATTGTGAACAAATTCACTCTGGTAGGTAGTCATTCTTAGCTGCAAAGCTCTAATTTCCCCCCTTCTTTTACAAATATTTCCCCCTTCCTGACAGTTATGATAAAAGTCAACTATTCATAGATGGAAAAAAATGTATCTGATGTATCTGTGGGATGACACTAAAGTGTCCTTGCTCAAGTTTTAAAAGGGGGCAAGGAATGAGCATTCTGAAATTTATATTCTTTTATGTTTGCTGGAGGGTCTTGTTGTCATTTATGGATATAACAGTAGACCTGGTAAACTAAAGGAAGAAGTGGGGTGAATTTCAGATATGCAATCATTTCCAAAGTTCTGGGAGATTATTTTCTCAGTGCGCAATAGACCATAATGTGTTTCATTTTTATTCCCTGTTTTTATTTATTTTATTTATTAATTGGACTTCTATGCCACAACAAAACAATATAAAACATCTTAATCCAATTAATTACCTTTTTTTAAAAAAAATCAAACCATAAAAAATAGTCATTTCATTCACTCCACTTTTTCTCAGCATATTCATTAGTGTGGGAGGGGGGCAAGATCTAATAGCCCCAGGCATGGCGGCATAGATGAGTCTTAAGACTCTTACAGAAGGCAAGTAGGAGGGGGCAATACAAATCTCTGGGGGGAGCTGATTCCAGAGTGCCGGAGCCCACACAAAGAAGGCTCTTCCCCTAGGACCTACCAAATGACATTGCCTAGTTGACAGGACTTGGAGAAGGCCGACTCTGCGGGACTTGACCGATCGTTGGGATTCATGCAGCAGCAGGTGGTCCCATAGGTATTCTGGCCCAATGCTGTTGTGGTTAGCTCTGGCCCAGATCCTGCCCCAAGCAATGTGGAGGTGGAGATGGGGGAGACATCCACATGCCGCAGGCCTGTTTTGCTTCCAGTAGAATCTGTTTCCTCTGACCAAGAAAGCGTGAGTGACAGGGAAGAGGGGAGTTTGGCGGACAGCCCAGGAGGAGATCAATCATCTGTATCATCCCTGGATTCTGAACAAGAATTAATGACACATCCACGCATGCATAGAGTGATGCATAGGAGACAACAACTGAAGGATTATTACAACAGAAAATGAGGCCACCTGTGGTTGGGTGGGGCTGCTGTAATTAGTGCTACAGATAAAAGTGCAGCCTGGTGTTTTAGCCTCATGGCAGTTCATCTGATTCATTGTTTCGTCAAGATCGTGGTTTTTGTGCTGTTCAAGATTGTATGTGGACTCTCTGGACTTTAGAATTGGACTCAATTTCCCAGTTATTGGGTGAGCAATTGGATTGCATTTCACCTGTGCCTTGTGTGTACCAGAAAATCCCTTTGACATTTAAAAAGGGAGCTGTTTCTGTTTTTCTGTTTTTAAAAACTTTTGGGTTTTCCTTTTATCGTGTGGTGTGTGTCTTCCTGGACTAATTACCCTGTAATTACGGGCGGTTGAAACACGCGGGCAGAACAAATGCCATGTAGGGCTTTTAGTTAACTAAAAAGGAAAAATCCTTTCAAATCAAGTTCAATTTTCTCCCTCCCCTCCTCTCTCTTCTCCTCCCTTCCCCTCCCCTTCTCTTCCCTTTTTTCTTCCTTTCCTCTGTCTGGACTTCCCTTTAGTCCTTCATTTAGTAGGACTAACATGGATCAATTACACTGTTAATAAAACATCAGGGTGGAGATTTTAATCAAGTCTCATTATCACTAACCACCACCACCTGTCCCCACAGTATGTTTTTATCTAGACATACATTTGTTCAAATATGCAATTTTCACCTGAAATCTGATATGGTGCAAATTAGATATGGGCCTTTAATCTCATCTAAAAGAGATCTATGTGTGAAATTAAAACAGTTCTGTAAATATATAGTTTGCCCTGATCAAACAATGCTTCTAATTAGATATCTATATGTATAAAAGCTGTAAAGCCAACTTAGTTTTAAAATGAACTTTAAAATGATCATCGCACCTAGCAGAAAGCTCTCACTTTACATAATAAGGAGTCAGACATTTTCCCTCAGTGATAAGCGTTGCCTCTGCCCTGCTGTCAGGTGAATCAAATAAGATCTGCCTATCAGCCGATGCCTAAGCAGCTCCAGGGCAGTGAAGCTTAGAGGTTATCAGAGTAGCCCAGAAAGGAGGTTTACAGAACTATAGCAAAATCCCCTACCCACCCACCCAAGGGTAAATAGTAGTTATCAATGATCTGGGGGGAAAAACCACAAAATTACTACTGAAAAGATTTGTACATGAACAAAAGATTGACAGAGTGGAAAATATGTACTCTTTATGTAATATAACTATTATGTTATATTATTATGTGAACTGTCATATTAATAAAGATAAATATAATGCCATGAAAAGATTATAGGCTCACCCCAATAACACGGAACTAGGAAAACTAAAACTTATCCTCTATAAAAAGAAGCATTAAACGAAAAAACAATTTCAGATATATAGAGGGTGAAAAAAGATAGGCATAACTTAGGTCAAAACCAGATAAAACATCAGTAATTGCAACCTAATCCCACAAATCGAATCAATCTAGACATGCTACAGTTATTTAATAATGATATTATTCTGGCAATACTGTTTCTGGTATTAATTAAAATGATAGGATGAACCCCGAATCAAATACAGTATTTTAGATTCTTAGACTTCAATTCTATGAATTTTGTATGCTGCAGATTATATTTACCTTTCGATTTGTGTAATTATTGCGTGACAAGGTCATTCATTATAAAAATTATGTAAATCCCTGCAATGTCATACTCTCCAATGGATTGTCTAGATACATGGAAATTTTGAACTCATTAGACCTGAATATCCTGAATTTGCAAAAATAAATAAATAAATCGGAAGTCAGACTATACTCAGACACTACCTTAACAGCTCTTAGATCCTTGGTTAGGATTTGAACTGTTTACCAGTCCTAGATCTTAAATAATAATAATAATAATACGAGTTTTATATTACTGCAGATTCAGTGTCAGTGATGAATTATGTCTGGATTTAAACATGGTATGTATAATTAATGGAAATGTAGGAGAAGAAAAGGCAGAGCTTGGTCAAGAGAAGAATCAGTCTGGAGTTTTTTCATTTACACAAGCGATCTAAGTACAGCTCCCTTTGACTTCTGGAAACTCTTATCTAATGCCAAACTAGTCCTGGCCATTAATTCACTAGATTATTGTCAATAGACTTGAGCAATGCATCTCCTTAACTGGAACTTAATGTGTGGTCCTCAGTCTTTGCTCCTTGTAGGAAACTATTAATATATTTTTTTCCAGATTGTGATTCGTATGAGGAGTCCTTGGTGCTCTCAGAAAGCACCAAGGACCCAGTGGTGAAATCCAAAATTTGTTACTACCAGTTCCATGGGTGTGGCTTGGTGGGCCTGGTAGGGGAAGGACACTGCAAAATCTCCATTCCCACCCCACTCCATGGGAAGAATATTCAAAATCCCCATCCCCTTCCCACTCCTGGCGGAAGGATATTGCAAAATATCCATTGCCATCCCACTCTGGAGCCAGTCAGAGATGGTATTTGCCAGTCCTTCAAACTACTCAAAATTTCCGCTACAGATTCTCCGAATTACTCAAAATTTCTGCTACTGATTCTCCAGAACCTGTCAGAACCTTCTGGATTTCACCCCTGCAAGGACCCCTCATTTCAACCCTGAGCTACAAATATTGTCCATGTAATTCTTATTGTATAAAAAAGGTAAATCTCATGAAATCCTTTCTCAAATACTTATCAAAGTTTATACACACAGAGAAACAAAGACAGACCTCCCAGAAGAAAACAAGCTACATGTGTTATGCACTGAAAGGCCGCACTTATCTTTCCCTACCGGAATGGTCCTGGAGGTCAGTGTGGATGTGTGTTTGGCTGGCAGCATGCACGTACACATCAGTGTGAGAATTTGCTTCTGTGTATGCGCGGAAGCAAAGAAATTGTCAAAAATTGTTGAAATGTCACACAAGGATGTTTGCACGCATGAGATTTTGGCGATTTTTGATTATTTCTTTGCTTCCACGCATGCGCTGAAGCAAATTCTTGCATGGATGTGTGTGGAGGTAGACAGATGTGCACAAATTGCCATTTTCACCACTGGATCGGCGATCCCAGGCATATCGGGGCAGCCAAATTTATGTTTCTGTTTGAAACACTCTATTTTTGTGGCCCCAGAATTAGGAGAAGTTATAATATTATATTATATAATATAAAACAAATATTTTCAGCTGTCAGGGTTTATTTATTTATTTGATTTGTCTGCCACCCCTCTCCAAGGTATCGGGGCAGCTCAGAACATAGCAAACAATATACAATGTATAAATCTAAAAATCCAATTAATTTCATTAGAAAAAAACTTTGAAACTCTAATAGCACTTAAAAATCATTCATTCCCATTCACACTGCAAAACATACTACATTTGTCAGCCGGGGGCAAGGGTCTAATGGCCCCAAGCCTGGCAGCACAGATAGGTCTTTAAGCTTTTGTGGAAGGTGAGGAGGAGGGCAATATGAATCCCTGGGGGGAGCTGAATCCATGATCCAATCAAGGTGCTAGTTATTTGGGAACTTCATCCTCTTCTGTCCAACCACTTGTGGGAATGTTCTTAGTTTCCAGGAGGAAGTATTTTGTTTTGGCTACAGCTGTTTCTTCCTTTAAAAAAAAAAATTAAATATATATGTTAAAAATGAAACAGAGATAAATATAAATATAATAAATGACATATCAATCATATACTGTATGTTGTATTATGACAGAAATAAAAGAAAAGAGAGAATGAAGAAAGCGAGAAGATAGGAGAGATATAATAGAAAGGGGAAATTTGGGGAAAGAAAAAAGAAAAGGGGGATTGAGAAAGAAATAAGAAAAGAAGACATGTTGGCTATTTAGCTGGCACTTCCGTAATATACGACCTCTGATTTAAATATGTAGCTGGTGTAAATTTCCCTTGATTTTTATTAGTTCATTGTATGGTGTTAGTTAAACTTTTGTAGATATTGTTGGTGTTTATCTAACAAGCAAGTTCTTGTCCATGCACTCAATATTTTAGGGTTTTGTTCGTAATGTTCATTGTGTGTCTAAAGGCTGCGTTGATCAATGTCTTTTGTAAGTTGTGTAAAAGGTTTGTTTTTGTTTCATGGTGTATTGAAAGTACATTAAATCGTTGTTGAACAATCTTCTTTTAAAATAATATTTAGGGTTTTTTTTTGTCTTAGCCAATGGTACCATTTCTCCCAGACCTTGTTTCATCCCTATTTTGCATCTCCATTGTCAATTTTGATAATTCTGCACATTCCATGATTTTAATTAAGAGGTTTAAGATGGTTGGGCTGTTTCCTACTCCTACTACCTATCCCTCAGCTCCAAAATGGCTTTGGTCAGGTCAGCTTCAAGGTTCTGATTGAAATGCTTCAGAAACCCTGCCCACTCCAATGAGATCATCATTCATTGCCCCATCAATTGAAATCTAAGACAAGCTCCTCAAATGATATTACAGTATGATTTATAGCTGATAAAACGTTGCCCACTATGCTGTATAAGTTAAGCCTATAACATTTCTTAATGCATAGTAAGTAGATTACTGGGATGAGAGACAGGTTAGTATTAATTTTCCAGGCATGTACTCGGGTTTGCAATAAGGTAATGTACATATCACCGCAGATTAAGCGAAGTGAAATATGTAATTCAGATGCTGTATGGAAAATAGATAAATGTTGTGATTTTTAAATATGTATTTCAGGATTATATCAGCTATTGCTATCCTGTGCATTTAACACAACATTATTCGTAAATTGTCAGATGAAAGGTGAAAAAAGATCACAATTACAGAAACGAGAGGGAGGGTGGGGAGGAGGGAGGGATGTGATTTCCTTGTATTGCTAACTACTCAGTGAAACAGATGGCTAAGTTTTTCATTGAAAGGATTGAGCCCATTGAAACAGTGTTCCAGAAATTGCCAGTGTAACAGCTGTTAGAGAAAAGAGGGTGAGGGATTAGGAAACCATTCCTCCCTACTAATATATCATGGGTGAGTACAAGAATTATCTTTGATTCCATTTGCATTCGAAGGTTGAAGAAATTTAATGACTGCTGGGAAATATCTCCAGCTAACCTCAAACTAGTATATGGGTGCTTGTTTGGTTTTTTTTTAGGAATGTTTTGGCAATTCTTAAAAGGGAACATAATTTTAAAAGATTTGTTAGCTTAGGCAAACATTCTGTTTAATCGAGTTTTCTAACTTCCACAGTGGCAACCAGATGGTACTTCGCGAAACCCAAAATATAATAGACTAAAGCAACAGCCTCTCGCGCAACAACACTCTGGCAGTTAATAAATATTGCTATTTCTTTTTCTGAGCCTGGAAGTTGCAATAGTTATAACTAACAGTACGTCCTTCTTCTCAGCCTATTATTGCTCATTGATGGTGAAAGTAAACATAGTGAAGCCCTCTGGTCATACAGAAACAGAGAGATAGAGAGATAGAGAGACAGAGATAAAGATGATAGAGATAGATACTTATAAATAATAAATCCACCCTAGCTTTTGAGACTAAAAAAATTATAAAACCAAAATATATAATAACTTTAAAAAATAAGCAAAAGGGTTATCTGCAGCTGCTAGACTCATTCTCTCTCTTCCCCCACCCAAACTAATCACTCAGAATCACTGGGAACAGGTTAGAATAAAAATGTTTGTTTTTAAAATAAAATCAATTTGTACATTTCAAGCACACGATACATATTTAAATAAACCAGCTCTAAAAGAGGGTTTTTTTGTTTTCTCTTTTCCACCTGCTTGTTTCATCATTTTTATTTGTTGGATCTGGTCCATCTGGCTCTTAAGACACTGCCTGTACATCTCTTTTTGGCTTTTAAGCCTTCTGCTGCTTTTCAGCACAATTCAGTCCCTGGCAAAGTTGCCAGCTTCTGTAACCTTCATTGCTTGAGCGTTGCCAACCAAGATTCATTATTCCTTTACAACTTCACAGTTGTTTCATGTTTCTTCTGCATATTCCCCCCCCCCCCCTCTATCTTTTGCTTTTTCATGACTGGTGTTCCCAACACATGTTCTGTGTTAGAGAAGACTACCAAACCTGCCTCTTTAGTTTTATATATTTGGACACCCCATACTAGATATGAGAGGCCGGGCAAATTAATGCCCAGCTGAAAATTGACGATGGCGGGAACCAACTCGGCTCCGCCCATCAGCTGGGGCGATCTCCGCGGTAACGCGGGATCGCCCCAGACCAACCAGTGGCCGCTCGGGGATTCTGGGAAAGCCAGGGGCGGGGCGGGCGCCCTTTATCAGGGCTTGCTCGCCCCCCTGGTTTCCCTTGCTCCTGAGCCCACCAGAAAAAGGACAGCACGCAGGACAAGGATTCAAGGTTCGGCCGGCTTTAGTTTTATATGTTTGGACACCCCATACTAGATTAAGTCCCCCTCCCCATCAAAATCAAGGTTAAACTTCTTCTGTTCTATTCTGTTCATTTCTCTAGATAGTTCATGGCTTTTTCTGTGTCTTCTGTGTTTTGTTTTTGATTTTGTGCTTCTTGGGACAAACCACTCCCTTGTTTGAAGATGTTTAATTTTAATTTCCTTCACTGGCTACAATTTTAACATCAGACATAGTTTATCTCTCTTCATCTTCAGACATAGGATTCAGAGGATAATCAAAACTGTAGAAAAAAAACAATTATTTCCACCCTGACTTCCATTCAGGACCTGTATACTGCATGAGTCAAAAAGAGGGTTTTGAAAATATTTACTGATCTTTCACATCCTGGACATAAACTGTTTCAACGCCTACCCTCAAAACGACGCTATAGAGCACGGCATACCAAGACAACTAGACAAAAGAACAGTTTTTCCCCCAAATGTCATCACTCTGCTGAACAAATAATTCCCTCACCACTGTCAAACTATTCACCAAGGCTGCATTACTATTTCTATTAATCGTCTCATCACCCATCTCCTCACACTTATCACCCATCTTATCACCATCTCCTCCTCCCACTTATGACTCTATGACAGTAACTTGTTGCTTCTATCCTTACAATTTATATTAATACTGATTGTTTCATGATTGCTTATTTGTACCCGAACTATCATTAAGTATTGTACTTCAAGACTCTTGACAAATGTAACTTTTATTTTATGTACACTGAGAGCATATGCAACAATGACAAATGCTTTGGGCTTCCAGTCACACTTGGCCACAGTCTTATTTCTCCAGAGTTTCTTATCTCATCGGTTGTAATATGATGCACACCAAGATGGTTGGCCTTCAGATTTTAGCTACCTTAGTTTCATTGCAAATTTCTACCAAATTGAATCATTTCTTAAGTCTACTGTATCCTTTTTGAGTTGCATTATGATTATCATCTTTATTGTGGTATCAGCAGTGACATTTTTTGCTGGCACCTTGCTAGCATTCTGCCATCAAAGGTTAGGAGGGAGAGGGCATGGGGGAAAGGGACAAATGGCCAATAAAACATATATAAGGATGGGATAGGAAGTAGAGAAACTAAAACTTGGACCTATGCTTTGGGTCACTGTCACATTGAAAGATGTGAAAATCCTATTCATTGTCAGTGTTTCAGCAGATGACTGAAGGTTTTGTGCCAACACTGACATTTTGGGAGCTGTTCATAATCCCTTCCATCATGACTAAAGCGCCAATGGAAATTTTTTTGTACCTTTCTGACAGATATCTTCCAACAATGAGATTCCTTTGATGCTTTGTAAGCTCTTTGCAGACCATGGTCTTTGCTGCCAGAGGCATCTGACTAACTGTCAGAAAAATCCGATTAGAAAAGCTGAATTTTATATGTGGTTGATCAGTAACTTTACTTGATGGCAATTGTGTTCTGACTACATTTAACATCATTTAAATTTGATTGGTTAATTCTGAACAGAGTGAGTTTCTCTCTCTCTCTCTCTCAAACACACACACTCATAAATAAACAAAAAATTGTCCAAAATGAATTTATATCATGTATATAAACTGTTGAGGTTGGCTTCAGGCCAGCTCCTATGGTGGCTGATGTTGACACAGATAAGTGGGCGCCCTCTGTTCACAGAAGACCAATCTGGTTGCAGGACAAATCAAACAGTGAACCAGAAGCAGAGACAGGGAGAGACGGGGAACAGGAAGGGACTGGAGAGACATAGATGGGAATGGATTCAGTCAGCTCTCCAGCCAGAGGTTCATCTGAATCAAAAGGGGAAGAGTTAATGAACAACCCTATTCTGAATGCTTGGGTAAGGAGAATGCTGGAAAGACAAGAGCAGCTGTGCAAACGCAGAAACAAATTATAGGGCACAGGTGATAAGTCTTAATGACGCTGCTGCAATCTTGAAAAAAAAGGGGAGGGTTGAAGAGATCTGTGTTGGGAGATTATCGTTCAGCTTTGGAGAGAGATATTGATGCATCGTGGTTTCATTTTGGCCTTTGGATCTCTGTGACATTCTGACATTCCAATTATGAGTTATTGCTGGTTGCTGTAAGCCTGAAAGGCTCCTTAATAAACTGGAGTAATTAACTCTGACCTATTGCCTACTTAAACTCACATTGCTCTGAAACTTTGTGGTTTACAGTTTTTTGAAAATAAAGAACAATCCTTGTTTGTTTTTTACAAATTTGAGTGGGTGTGATTGAATTATTACTTTGTTCTTGGGTGGCTCAAGGCCAGGCAGAACATAAACATCTTTGTATACTACCAATATGTATTAGTAATACAGTTGTTGAAGCGTGGAACTCATTACCGGACTCCATTGTGTGTAACCCCCAACATTTTACTCTTAGACTGTCCACGGTTGACCTCTCCAGATTCCTAAGATGTCAGTAAGGGGCATGCATAAGTGCGCTAGCGTGCCTTCCATCCCCTGTCCTATTGTCTCTCCTGTATCCCATATATCTTCTTTTCTATCCCTTTATCTTTCTTCTATTTTCTAATTGATTTATTTTATCCTATACTCTCTCTTATATTCCTTCTCTAATTTTATTTCCTTAAAGGTGTCCTCTACTACCTTCATTGTGTATTATTGTGTATTGGACAAAAATAAACAAACAAACAAATTTAAGAATCATAAACTTCCTGTCTGTCTGTCAAACCAGAGAAAAATGAAATACACTAGGTCTCTGATGTAACATAGATTCCTCTCTGCTGGCATGCATGCTGTTGCCCCAGGTTAGATCAATGTTAGATCTCAGTGGTGTTTCTTTTGTGAGCTTCTGTTTCCATGAAAACAATGAAACAGAAGCTCACAAATGAAAAAGATCTTACCTCTTGCTGTGTTGCCTGCGTTGGGGTTCCCTGCCTCCAGCTGGTGTTCGGGTCTCTGTTATACATGCACACATGTCTGTGCACTCTATTTATTTATTTATTTATTTATTGGATTTGTATGCCGCCCCTCTCCGCAGACTCGTACATGTACATATGTCCACACACATGTCCGCATATGCACATTTGACGCACACAACTTTCAGTTTGGGCACTTGGCAGTAATGGGTTCTAAAACCCATTGCTACTAGTTCGCAGAACTGGGAGCAATCCACTGCTGGCACTCAATGTATAAACGTTTCGCAATGTATAAAAGGTGATTCAGCATGTCCACCCAAATCCAATGCTTACTCTGAGCCATGTTTGCCTATCCGTATTCAGTCTCAGGAGAAGGGTGGCCTAGAAATCAAATAAATATATAAATAGATGGATAGATAGGTAGGTAGGTAGGTAGGTAGGTAGATAGATAGATACAGTGAAGGGCTACCAAAATTTTTACTATCACACTGTGGCCGTGGCTTATGCATTTTCTTTCAACATCTTTCAGTGCAAATTGGGTGCTCTGGGGTGGAGCTCCATTTTCGCTACCCCACTGAGTTCCCACCTGTCCGGGAATAGCCCACCCGTGGATGGATGGATGGATGGATGGATGGATGGATGGATAGATGATTGATAGATAGATAGATAGATAGATAGATAGATAGATAGATAGATAGATAGATAGATAGATAGATAGATAGACTCAATTGCTCTTAATTCATCTTTGCCCAATTCACTCCTGCTGGAATGAAAGTTGTTTCTGCTATGTTAATTTATATAAATATTTTTTATTTAGATATAGGCATGTTCTCCAAGAAATAAACCTACCTTTTTTTTGTCTTCCCCAAAATACTGATAGTTTTATATAAAAGTGTTAGTCATTCCACTGTAGTATTGATTCTTAATGCAAAGCTTAACTTGCTGCAGTGCTATAAAGATAGTACTACTAAGGTCTTGCAATATCAATATTCATTTATTTTTATTGATCTTCTTTCCACTTCTAAATTCAGAGCTTAGCATTAATATGAAATGACAGATGGCTTCAATTTTTTTAAAATAAAAGTCGACCTAATATGCTAAGCTGTTTACTAAGGTTGTAAGCAATAACAGCAAAAGAAGCCCTGCTCATGCTTACTATTTTTTAAAAATCTCATTTCAATTTCTTTGTTGGCCATGTATATTACAAGCATAAATAGTTATGCCAGATGGTAGACATTAAACACAATGAATAATGCATCTCAGATTATGTGAGTATATGCATGTATGTGGAAACATGTGAATGCACAAACATATTTTGTAAGGCTGTTAATAGCTTTGCTTTCCTCCGTTTAAAATCAATCCAGTTCAATGCCACACATATATGGGTTCATCTCCATTACTGGGGGATAAATGGCTCTAGACAAAATTTACTAAACATCTAGTGAAAAGGAAGTTTGTTAAGCCAAATCCTAAACATGGGTTTAAAGTGAGAAGTGATTTGCAATTTACCCCAAAGCCCTGGATTTTTTTGCATGTTTGTTTGTTTTGTTTATTGCCAAGGAAAACACAAGTGGCTTAGAATAAAACAGAGTGAAAGATAGCAGTTATAGGAGGTTGTAATTCAGATTGCCTATTGCTTACCAAACCTAGAACAATCATTCATTCCGAATCTAACAAATTAGTTTTATGAATTTTACAATGTGCTCATAAATATACTCTAATTCCATGCTGAAACGACGATAAAGTATTTTGATATCTTCCTCTAACTTGGATATATTCCTTCGAAGGAGATGGCAAGGAGAAAATGCAGTCTAAATCTCTGACATAGCCACAGTTATTTCTATGTTTATTAACCCAGCAGGCATAAACCTTAATCAAAACAGTTTCCTAGGCTTTGAGGATGTAATTGATTACTAAACAACAATTATACAAAAGTATAAGTCATTTTCACATAGCTGGGTTTTTTTAAAAAACAACAACTATTATCTATAAATATGGAAAACTACTTACCGGTAAGTTCAGTAGTGGGTTGTTCCTGGTTTGGACTAGTTCTTAGAACCAGTACTCTGGTGGCAGGAGGCTCTATCCACCTGCCTGGAATGCTACTTCACATGCGTAGAAGCATCGTGCGCATTCACATGCTTGCAAACTAGTGGCAAAATTATTTACAACCCACATCTGCTTACGTTGTACCAACATACTATTGCTCTGCTAACTTTCTGACTTAAAACATTTCAGATTTTGGAGACACACATTCTACAATTTATATATTTGCATTTTAAAATCAGTTGCAAACTTAAGATATCTCCATTTTTATTCCCTATTCAGTACCATTAGTAATATCCTTCTCTCTTATTTTTGAAATTCAGCAATAATGGTGTGTGATCTAGAAGAGCCATTTAGACAAGGGCAAAGTACAGCAGCCACAAAAAAGGCTGACACATGTGGTGGGGGGAGGAAGAGAAGTAAAAATAAAAGGGTTGCAGGCAGAAGAAATTGACAATATCAATTTATTGGCCAAATAAAATGCTCAATTTTACCCATTAACATCTCAAATTGGGAAAATAGGCTGCAAATATGATTTCAAATCTCCCCCCCCCCCCAAAAAAAAAGACTGCATTTGTTTCCCATATCAATCTCTTATTGGTGTTATTTAGGTAACTTTCTGGATAAACCACAGTAAGACCCACGGTGACACAGTGGTCAGAGTACAGTACTGCATGTTATTTTTGCTGGTTACCGGCTGACTGCAATTTGGCAGTTCAAATATCACTAGGCTCAAGGTTGACTCAAGGCGGGTAAAATGAGGAACCAAATTGCTAAGGACATCATGCTGACTTTATAAACCAGTATAAAGTGATATATAAGTCTAAACGCTATTGCTAAGCAGGATATTTTCAACTTTGCTCAAATGTCAAAGTAGATTTTTCTAGGTGTACTTTTAGCCTTAGTCCTATCAGTTATTTTATTTTATTTTATTTTATTTTATTTTATTTTATTTTATTTTATTTTATTTTATTTTATTTTATTTTATTTTATTTTATTTTATTTTATTTTATTTTATTTTATTTTATTTTATTTTATTTTATTTTATTTTATTTTATTTTATTTTATTTTATTTTATTTTATTTTATTTTATTTTATTTTATTTTATTTTATTTTATTTTATTTTATTTTATTTTATTTTATTTTATTTTATTTTATTTTATTTTATTTTATTTTATTTTATTTTATTTTATTTTATTTTATTTTATTTTATTTTATTTTTATTTTATTTTATTTTATTTTATTTTATTTTATTTTATTTTATTTTATTTTATTTTATTTTATTTTATTTTATTTTATTTTATTTTATTTTATTTTATTTTATTTTATTTTATTTTATTTTATTTTATTTTATTTTATTTTATTTTATTTTATTTTATTTTATTTTATTTTATTTTATTTTATTTTATTTTATTTTATTTTATTTTTATTTTATTTTATTTTATTTTATTTTATTTTATTTTATTTTATTTTATTTTATTTTATTTTATTTTATTTTATTTTATTTTATTTTATTTTATTTTATTTTATTTTATTTTATTTTATTTTATTTTATTTTATTTTATTTTATTTTATTTTATTTTATTTTATTTTATTTTATTTTATTTTATTTTATTTTATTTTATTTTATTTTATTTTATTTTATTTTATTTTATTTTATTTTATTTTATTTTATTTTATTTTATTTTATTTTATTTTATTTTATTTTATTTTATTTTATTTTTATTTTTATTTATTTTTATTTATTTTTATTTATTTGTTTATTTGTTTGTTTATTTATTTATTTTTATTTGATTATTTTTATGCCGCCTTTCTCCTTAGACTCAGGGCGGCTTTACAACATGTTAGCAATAGCACTTTTCAACAGAGCCAGACTATTGCCCCCACAATCTGGGTCCTCATTTTACCCACCTCTGAAGGATGGAAGGTTGAGTCAACCTTGAGGTGATGGGATTTGAACCGCTGACCTGCAGATTGAGCAGTCATCTTTAGTGGCCTGAAGTATTGCAATCTACCCATTGCGCCATCTCGGCTCATCAATGTTTCATTTGCTGAACATTGACAGACAATAATTATGGCGATTAATATTCCACTATAAGTGTGTGCAAAAATCCCTGTAAAATGACTCCAAAACCACTCAATGATGTTATAAAAGGAGACACGGCTAAATAGACATTTTTCATCCAAAGAAAAGAGGGCAAAAAAAAAAAAGATGCTGAAGCATGCATTAAAATTGCAAGGTTTTGAACAGTAGCCTTGGGCAGATCCTTATGACTAGAATGATAGGAACAGACCACAGGAAAAAACCACCCCTTTCAAAAAAAAAAAAATCAATGATATACCACAACTCATTAGTTGTACAGACAGCTTTTGAATATTGAATATAACAAAGTGCCAAAGTGCAAGTAAGATGGTTAGTAATGTCTAAGATGTTGCAATTCTAAGATGCAAAGTGACATTGGAAGAAGGATTCAATTGTATTGGATTGATAAGCCGCCCATCTCCAAAATGGACTCTGGGAGGCATACAACAATAAAAACAGTATACAATGAATACAACCCCAAAATTTAAAAACATTAATCAATCAATTATTCATCATGTGGAGTGTTAGGCCTATGTGGGTGTATTTAGGTACACTGATGACAGCTCGTGTGGCTGCATTCTGCATTAATTGAAGTCTCCAAATACTCTTTAAGGGTAGCCCCATGTAATCGAGTAATCGTGCCACGAGGTGACAAGGGCATGAATGACTGTGAGAAGAGACTCCCTATCCAAATAGGGCCATAATTGCTGCACCAGACAAACCTGTGCAAAGGCCCCCCTAACCACAGCCAAGAGATGTCGTTCTAATCTCAGCTGTGGATCTAGGAGGATCCATAGATTACAGACCATTCTGAGGGGGTTAAAATCCCGCCCCCAGTTATGGATGGAGAGATGGAACAGTCCTTGGGAGGCAGAGCCCACTGCCACTCAGTCTTGTCCGGGTTGAGTTGGAGTTTGTTGGCTCCCATCCAGATTCTCACAGCCTCCAGGCACTGGCACATTATGGTAACCAAAGGCCTAATTATAACATAGCAGTTTATTAAACAACGTGCCAGCAGAGGCAGGTACAGGCTTAAAACAATCATGAATACACAGGCTTTTATACAGCTTGCTGCCTGAGGCAGCTACCAATCCAAACAGTGGAAAGTTCCCGCTTACATTGTAACTGGGGCTTACGCGCCCAATCAGCACCCTGGAGAAGGATGAGCGAGCGCGGCTCTGACAGCCGGCTGTTACTAGGCGGACACAGCACTCCTATCCCCTTGGCTAGCACAAACATAATCTTTTAAATATGACGGTCTGCGGCAGATTCTTTCAGAGCGCTGGGGCTCTGCGGAATGCCCTAAACTTGGTTCCAAGGCTGGCACCGTTTGGCTAAGTTGGGGAGTCCGAACCACCTCTGCTTCCTCACTGTCTGCCGCGGCTAATTCCCCGGAACTCCTGGCTGCAGTGGGCAGTCCCTGGAAACTCTCCCCATGAATCTCAATTGCCCCCGGGTCTCCACAAATACCTCCTTTGTTCAGCCTGATCTGATCCAGGTGCCTTCTCCATATTCGTCCATCCCGTAACTCCACCTCGAATGAGTGGGGCCCCAGTTCCCTGCACACCGTACCTCTTTCCCACGTCTTTTGGCCGGAATAGGCACGGGCAAACACCGCATCTCCCACTGATACCTCTTGCCCTGCAGATTCTGGCCATTGCACTGCCGCTGTATACCCCAGGGGCAGCCTATCAAGGATTATTCTTAGCTTGCGACCCATCAAGAGTTCCGCCAGGGTCCTACCTGTAGTTACACATGGGGTAGTATGTTGGGCCAGTAGTACATCCGATAACTTCTCTTTCCAAGAACTCTGGGGCATCCTTTTGAGAGATTCTTTTACTGAGCGAACTGCCCGTTCTGCCTGACCATTACTGGCCGGATGCCAAGGCGAGGTCAAGGCATGCCTGATGCCCGCTGCTGCTAAGAACGACTCAAAGAGGACGGATGTGAATTGCGGGACATTGTCCGAGACTAATATGTCCGGAAATCCATGTGTGGCGAAAAGGGCCATCAGGGAATCAATCACTGCCTGAGACTGAGTGGACTGTAAATGGGCCACTTCCACCCACTTGGAAAATGCATCCACAGTTATCAAAAAGGTTTGCCCCATGAAGGGGCCAGCCAAGTCTATGTGTAAGCGCATCCAGGGGCCAGATGGCGGCTCCCAAGCCAAAGGCTCAGCACGGGGGGGGGGCATAGACCTGCTCTCCTGACACACAGCGCAGTCAGCAACCCGCTGCTCCACCTCCTTATCCATACCTGGCCACCAAACTTAATCCCTTGCCAGGCCCTTCATTCTCACAATGCCAGGGTGACCCTTGTGCAAAAGAGCCAACACCTGGTTCCGCAACCTGCCTGGTATAACTACTCTGTCACCCCTCAAAAGAACTCCCTTCTCTACTGAGAACTCACTGCGACAACGAAAAAAAGGAACGTAAAGATCAGCTGGGGCAGAGACTGGCCACCCCCTCAGGGCCCATTGCCTTACCTGGGCTAAAATCCGATCCTTCCCAGTCTCCCTGGCCACATCTGGAGCGACCAACACCAAGGGTCCTTCTGATAAAGCTAAAACAGTGCTAGCAGGAGCGGGGTCTGCTAATTCTTCAGCTACCGGGCATCGGCTGAGAGCATCAGCGTGCGCAATGTGGCGACCTGGCTTGTATGTCAAGGTATAGGTATAATTGGCCAGAATAACGATCCAGCGTGTCATGCGCGGGGACAACACTGTTGGGCTCTGGCGGTTACCGGCTAACAACCCCAATAATGGCTGGTGAGCGGTCACTAACTCGAATTTTCTGCCGTACAAATACTCATGGAAACGGCAGACTCCCGCTACCAGTGCTAATGCCTCCTTGTCTATCTGCCCATAGTTCCTTTCTGCCTTGGCTAAGGTTCGGGAAAAGAACGCTAATGGGGCTTCAGCTCCATTGGGTAACCGGTGACTAAGGACTGCTCCCACACCGTATTGGGAAGCATCGCAAGTGAGGACTAGAGGCAAACTTGGAGAATATTGGGCCAGGACATTGTTTGAGGTGAGTATCCGTTTAACCGCACCAAATGCGGCTTCCTCCCGCTCACCCCAGCGCCAAGGAGACTGCCTGTCGAGTAGCCGGTGTAAAGGTTCCGCCACAGAAGCCTTGTGCGGGATAAAAACCGCATAAAAATTCAGAAGCCCCAGGAAAGCCTGTAGTTCCACCTTTGACTGGGGTCTGGGGGCATCCCAGATCGCCCTTGTTTTCTCCAGGGTGGGATGGATTCCCTTCCCATCCACCCTGAATCCCAGGAAGTCAACCTCTGGCACCCCAAAAACACATTTTTTTTATTTAAGTTTCAAACCCGCCTCTTGAAACTTGGTCAGAACTTTCTTAACCCTCCAGAACAATTCATCTTCGGAACTCCCCGAGACCAGGACGTCATCAAAGTAGGGCACAGTTCCCTCTAGCCCATACAATAAATGTTCCATCAACCCCTGAAAGATCCCAGGGGCAATAGAGACCCCGAACTGTAAACGATGGCATTTAAACACCCCCCTGTGAGTAATAATCGCCTGGGCCTCTGCTGTAATGGGGTCTACGGGGAGCTGCCGGTACGCTTGAGACAGGTCAAGCTTTGCAAAAACTCTGCCGTTACCAAGGGTGTGGAGTAACTGCTGCACCACAGGCAGCGGGTACGAGTGGTGGGCTAGTGCCTTATTAACAGAACGCTTGTAGTCTCCGCATAACCTTATGCCCCCATCTCCCTTGAAAGTGATGACCAGCGGGGTCTCCCATGCCGCTTGATCAACCGGCTCCAACACCCCCTGAGCAATCAGCCGGTCCAATTCAGCATCAACCTTGGGTCTGAGGGGAATGGGAACTCGGCGGGCTTTTAGCCGCACTGCAGGCACTTGGGGGTCGAGGCTAAAAGAAATTGGGGTCCCGGTGTAACAGCCCAAATCATTATCAAACACTGAAGGAAATTCCTTAGCCAATTTGTCAAAAACAGACCCCCCCCCATCACTGCATTAACCCCTGAGACAGACAGACCCAGAGACTTAAACCAGTCTAGCCCTAAAAGGTTGGAAAATGGCCCGTCTACTATGATCAGAGGCAAGTTGCCCACGAAAGTCTTAAATCTAACTGGAAATCTACCCTCGTCCAGGACCGGAATCGGGGGTCCTTGGTAGTCCCTTAAAGTCAAATTACATGGTAGCAGTCGACCCTTACTCAGTCGAGGAACACACTGCTTCAGGGTGGCCCAGGAAACCAATGAATGTGCCGAGCCGGTGTCCACTTGCATGGCACACGACGCTTCCCCGAGACGAACTGTCACTGAAATCTTCTCCGACGAATCAGACGTCTCCCTGACAAAAGTGGTCGCCGGGCGCGGACAGCTGTAGACAGCGTTGCAATCTTCCCTTCTGTTTGTGGAAAATCTCCTCTGCCATCGGGGATTGAAACCTTGGGACTCCCTCTGCTCTCTTGATGGGGCAGGTGGGGATCTGCGGAAATGGCAGACCCGAGAAATGTGGCCTTTGGCACCACAATGCCGGCAAGCCGCGTCCCTAAAGGGGCAATTTGACCTAAAATGGTTGCCCCCGCATCCCCGGCATGGCGACAGAGGGGGACAGGGACGAGCGGCCGGTGGATCACGACCCCGGAAAGCCCCCAGCCGGCAAACTTCCTCCTCCTCAGCCTCACTGTTATCCTCTTTCTCAACAGGGGGTTTTTGTTTGTCAGGCAAGGCAGGCCCTTTGGCCGTAGCATTCACGGAGCTGTCCATGGCCGCCAAAGACTGGGTTGACAGCTCAAAGGCACGAGCCTCAGCCAGAACTGCCTGAAAAGTTAAGTCCCGGGTGGCTAGAAGGCGTCGCTTCAGGCGACCATCTCGCACTCCAAACACTAGTCTGTCTACTAAATAGTCATTTAAATCGGAGAATTCGCAATATAAAGCCGCCCGGCGAAGAGCGGCTACAAAGTCATTAATGGACTCTCCTTCCACCTGATTCCTTTGGTAAAACTTGTATCTTCGTGCACAGCGGGAAGGGGCCGGGGCATAATGGTCCTGCAGAGTTGACAGAAAAGTCTGTCATGGCACATCATGTATTGAGACTGGGGCAAACAAGGCTCTGGCCATCTCAAACATCTCGGGACCGCAGAACCCGAGGAAATAAGACTTTTTCCGGTCCCCAGAAATCTCAGTATACCCATTGGAAATTAAAAAACAGTCGAAACGGGCGACATAAGAGTCCCACGTCTCCCCTTGTGGATCGAAAGGGGGAAAAGTAAGTTGCACAGACATCCTTACTTACAGTAAATATATAACAAGAGATCCGTAATGGCAGGCTTGAATCCTCGTCGCCAGTATGGTAACCAAAGGCCTAATTATAACATAGCAGTTTATTAAACAACGTGCCAGCAGAGGCAGGTACAGGCTTAAAACAATCATGAATACACAGGCTTTTATACAGCTTGCTGCCTGAGGCAGCTACCAATCCAAACAGTGGAAAGTTCCCGCTTACTTTGTAACTGGGGCTTACGCGCCCAATCAGCACCCTGGAGAGGGATGAGCGAGCGCGGCTCTGACAGCCGGCTGTTACTAGGCGGACACAGCACACATCATGTCCCCTGCTTCACAAGATGGCTCTGCAATGCTAACTATGGGATCTCCAAGCGCGACAGCATGAGTACAGCTATTGCTACCTGGTTATCTGAGTCCAATTAGCTTAGCCAGTAAGCCAAGTTTCACCAGTGAATTTGACGAAGTGGGCAGTGGGTTACTAGCCTCCTCCATACACTTCCTAAATTTAATGGAGGAGGACTGAAACAATGGTTCTGACTTCTGCTGAGCCTTCAATAGAAAAATATGATATGTTGTAGGATTCCTTGCAGCCTATGCTGAAGCTGTCTAATTTGTGTCTTCATTTAAAAGCCAGGAAGCTGAATAAAAACTCAGTCACTGCTCAGTTTGCCATCTGCTCATCAGCTGATAAATAGCAATTTGAAATAATGCTTCCTTGCACTCGATTGTTTTTTGCACACCCACTGCTATCAGTAGATGACAGAAGACAAAAATTTTGAAATGCTTGTTCCACTCATTTAGGCTGTCCCATTTTTTTTACCAACTGCTTAGCTGTCAAGTCCTTTTGACAGGTAAAAGGATTACTGTCAAAAAGGAAAATCATAAAAAAAAATCACAAGAATTTTGTGGGGAGAATTGAGGAAGAAGTGAAGAAAAATATTCTCCTGCAGCTTTGGGGGCAATGCTTCCACACTGGGCAAGATTGAAGGTGTCCAGCTTAAAGCTCTCTGTGGCAAGATGGGTTCTAACTTACCTTGCTGACAGTTTACTTTCTCTTGCACCACGTGTGTACGCATGCACAGTGCTGAAAGCTTGGCTTGTGCACATGTGCAGAAGCAAAAAATGAGTTTACAGAAGTGAAAAACAAGATGGCGGCACCTATGATGTCACCAAGAGACCCAGTTGGCTCCTGGTTCATTGAGCAGTGTAAAATTCCCGCTACCGGTTCTAAAGATGTTTGGATATGCTGAAAAAAAATTGTAGGCACTACTTACCATGAGGAGAAGCCTGCTAAAAATGTTCAGTAGTATTGAGCACACACACAAAAAATGGCAGTTTTAATTTTCCAAAATGGATTTTCCTTTCTTTTTTGTTTGATGAAGGACTATTTATATTTTCTCTATATTTGCAAGATTATTTAAGTGCTCCTGAAAGTCTTATCTAATTCTTTTAAAGCAGGAGTCAAATAACTTCTGTAACCTGGATTAATCCTAGATAATCACCCTTAATAGTTGAGGAACAGTTAAAATGACAGCATAGTTCATTTAGCATTACATAAATTTAAAAGTACTTCAGCCTTAAAAGAATAATTCTTTAAAAGCAAAATAATCAAAGTCATTTCTTCTCACTTTAGCATGTTTTATATCCGAATACTGATAATTTTTCAGAAGCACTGCCAGACTGCTTTGGAGATCAATGCCAATGAAATATTTTGTTTACATTATAACCTCTATTTCCCCTAGAATTTCAAAACTTGAATGCCAATATTGCTTACATCAAATTCTATTGATCAGGTTGCAAATTAAATAGCAAACAAAAGCAATTTGTACTGTTTTGTCAAAACAGTCTCTGTGTGGAGCCAAATTCTTCATTACATCAGAAATAAAAGGATGGTTTCATTTATGGGATGTCTTTCAACCGGAGAAATAATTTTAACCAGATAGATCTACCTGATGAGAGTTACAAGGCTAATAAAAGTGAAGTACTGTATTGAATTTTTCCCCCTGTTGTGAAGAATGAAAAAGCCCTTCTCTTCATTGTGATAAGGAAGAAGCACATAGAAATGATGTATAATATCATTTTTAGCCTTTCATTTTCCCGCCTGTTGACAAGCACATATAAAAATGCTCATTGTTTAGCCGTTCCTTCTTTCATAGTGAATTGAATGTCTGTGAAGATAGAGTTCAGTAGGCTATGAAAGTCCTTCAGTGTATTTCTTTTGATGATAACAAACATATTGGCTACATAATGACACCAAAATTCAGGTGTGTAGTTTTGAAATGTGTGGTGTTCTAGTTTGTGCAGGATAGTTTCTGCAATGACTCCTGATGCTTCACGTTCAAAATGGAAATGCATGAACAAATAAAAGGGATGCCCATGGCGATGGGGTTAGAGATCAGACATTGCAAGATGCTAAGATGTTTGACTGCCTTCGTAGTGTTTATTGCTTTTATATCGTTTTCCAAGCAGCAAAAGATAACAAAGAGCAACAGCACTTTTATTGATGAATTATCCTCACCAATCTTTAAGAATGTACTGTTGATAAACCTAGATGAGATCATGTACCAGCCAGGGATAGTGTCCTACATCATCCTGGTGATGTGAACTGGGTGAGATCATGTAGATATGCAAGACTTGCTTGAGGTAGACACACAACCGCTACATGACTTCTATCTCTACACCCTGGTATGCCCGATATAAGGAGCCAATACATTCTTAGTTTCAATAGTAACCATTCACTGTCACATACAGGATGAAAACCCACTGTAGTACTCAACAAGCTAAACAATCTACATAAACAAAAGCATTTATTACAAGATGCCTGTGCAGTACACAAAGGAGAGAAACAAAGAAAGAAGATACAGTGGTACCTCTACCTAAGAATGCCTCTACTTATGAACTTTTTAAGATAAGAACCTTTTCTACTTAAGAACCTGGTCACAGAACAAATTAAGTTCATAAGTAGATGTACCACTGTATACAGTGGTACCTCATGATACGAACTTAATTGGTTCCAGGAGTAGGTTCGTAAGGTGAAAAGTTAGTAAGACGAAACAATATTTCCCATAGGAATCAATGTAAAAGCAAATAATGCGTGCAAATCCTTCAGGAAAATCCCACATTTTAGAAGGGAGGTGAACAGAGGGCAGGGAGGAGCAGCTAAAGGGGGCGGGTGGAAGAAGCAAAGGGTGAGTGGGAAGGAAGAAAGGCAAGGGGGCGCCCCTCCCGTTTCTTTCTTCAAAAGACACCCTTTCAGTGCCTCTGCAAGCATGCTATTCTCTGCAAACTCTTTCCCCCTCCAAGCCGCCCCTCCCTTTTCTTTCTTCAAAAAAGGGGGGGGAAAGAAACCCCTTCATCCCAGCAGCAGCAGCTTGGGTTTGTAAGGTGAAAATAGTTCAGAAGGAGAGGCAAAAAAATCTTAAACACGGGTTCGTATCTTGAAAAGTTCATTAGAAGAGGCGTTCGTAAGATGAGGTACCACTGTATTAGACTTCCCTTACACCCTGGCTCAAATGCCTGGAGAAAACCCAGGCTTTAATAGCCTCAAATTGATCAAGAGATTATGTACTCCTCTCATCTTTCATGAGGCAGGTGCTAATAGAAAAGGCACTCTTCTTGGCCCCACAAGATGACGTTTTTTTTAACAGAGGGACATGGAACACAACAGCTCAGTGTATCTAGGTGGAACAGGCAGGAACCCTTGGAAACATATGATTCTATTATTGATGTAATGCATGAGATGTGTTTGGTTTATTGCCATAAACATCATATTACACACTGGTGCCTAGTCAGCAGAATACACTTATAGGGAGACCAGTTATTTCAACTAAAAGTGCAGAACAGGTTCAGAGCATCTAAATTGGAATGGCTAAAAAGAGAACTTTGGAGAAAGCCTTATGGCCAAGAGTGTTATTCATGATTTCCAAAGGCTTATTGGCAGTGAAGGGCTACCAAAAATTTTACTATCACACTGTAGGTGTGACTTATGCCCTGCATTATCTTTCATCATCTTTCAACACAAATTGGATGCTTTGGGGTGGAGCTCCATTTTCACTACCCCACTGCCTCCCCCCCTCCATCCGTCCGGGCAGTAGCCCACCCCTGCTTACTGGTATCCTGGGCTTGCATTCAATTCAAGTGGGCCTTCTCCGGGTCCCGTCAACTAAACAATGTCAGTTGGCGGGTCCCAGGGGAAGAGCCTTCTCTGTGGCGGCCCCGGCCCTCTGGAACCAACTCCCCCCGGAGATTAGAACTGCCCCTACTCTCCTCGCCTTTCGTAAGCTCCTTAAAACCCACCTTTGTCGTCAGGCATGGGGGAACTGAGACATCTCCCCCGGGCATATACAATTTATGAATGGTATGTGAGTATGTATGTTTGTTTAGTAGATGGGTTTTTTAAATATTTTAAACTACAATTTAGATTTGTTATGAATTGTTTTATTTTGTTGTGATCAGCCCAGAGTCTGCGGAGAGGGGCGGCATACAAATCTAAATAATAAATAAATAAATTAAATAAATAAATAAATTCCAACACTTCTTAACCAAGCTGACAGTGTCATTACTAAAAGTGATGATAACCCTGTCCTTGCTAAAGTCTTCAAAAATTTATCTTCCTAATAATTTGGTTGAAAATTTCAAGGTTACCCAGGGGATTCCACAGCTCTGTTTCTATAGCTGATTTTATCAATTATCCGTGACCCTGTCACCCTTGATTGGCCTGACAGCTTCCAATTAAGTTGCTTTCCAGTTTATGATAATTTAACTTATCTGACAATTCTTATATGATATCTATGATTATCCCCTCTATCTCCATGTGCAATTTATTTATTAATTGTATTTAAAATGCTCTTGATCCTGCCTTAATTGGTTAGGAGGAAAAGAAAATATAAAACCTATAAGAGATGCATAGCAACAAAAGAAAAATATGGTGTTTCTTGAACTAGCAAGTGAGTTCATTCAATAAGGCCAATTCTATCCAAAACCCTTGTAATTATTAAAACATTTATATGATTTATGATAACATAAATATTAATATTTAAAGGGCACTGAGTGATAAGGATTCAACAGATGGGCTCATATAGATTAATCTTGCCTATTAAGATAATGATCAGCTAATTTGAGCTCTCCCATTATTTAAGAATTTCTAATATATTTAACACCAGGGGTTAAGTTATAATAGGAGTTTTGTAAATCAAGTGAGATTTATATTCTTCTGGGGGCTGAATAGGTTTGCTTTTTTCCTTTATTTAATTAAGTAAGCAGGAGTCAGCTAAATTGCATTTTCTATCTTTACTCCACAGACTACCCATATAAGTATAAAGCTGTCACAGATATGCTATGAGTGTGTGATTTTAATCTACCCAAAGTAAATTGGATATCCATATATCTTATGACAATCATAGTTGCTAGCATGCAAGAGTTGTTTCAACAGCCCAGCTTAACCATATGTTTAGATGTTCCATTTGTAAACATTTTAATATGAACATTGATCATGCTGAATGTTAAATCTAGAGAGTTGTAATGCATAAAGAGCAGTTCCACTGCATTTTTTAAAGAAATATTACTTTCAGAAGATATTTCATTAATTCATCCCTCTCATAAACAATATTAGGAAGAATTGTGTGTCTTAAGGCAAGGTGTTCAACCTGGTATGAAAATGAATAGCATTCAAAAGCATGTACCTATGCCTTTAGCCTATTTGAATATGTATTTTCTTATAATACTTCAACAAAGGTTTATTGATGCAAATTTATTTATTTATTTGATTTAAGTGCCTGTCATCAAGTAATTAGAAATACATTTGTATCGCTTAATACAATACACCTTTCCACAATGATAGAACATGCTAACTATCGGTATTGCCAGGAAAATTCCAAATCCTGATTTTTCTTTGGGCATGGACTAAACATAGAATAACATTGTTATTCATAGCATTTACATTTATATACCACTTCACAGTGCTTTACAACCCTCTCTAAGCAGTTTGCAGAGAGTAAGTATATTGCCCCCAACAATCTGGGTGTTCATTTTATCAACCTTGGAAGGATAGAAGGCTGAGTTGGAAGGGACCTTGGAGGTCTTCTAGTTGAACCCTCAGCTTAGGAGGAAACCCTATACCACTTCAACAGGGGTGAGTTCTAACCTACCTTGCTGCAATTTCGCTTCCACCCATGCCGCGTGGGTAAGCACATGCTTTGCTGGGGCACATGCATGCGCACTGCCGAGAAATCTAGAAAAAAAGCCAAAAACAAGATGGCAACTGCATGCACAGTGCTGGAAACTAAGCTTCTGTGTATACTCAGAAGAAAGTATTTCTTGAATTTTTAAAGGTGGTGGTGCTCATGGTCTGCCACCAACCAAACCAGGTCAGTGACTTCATTGTGACATCACCACCAGCTACCAATTCGGGTGAACCGATCCAAACCAGAATGAACCCAACTCTGCACTTCAGACAAATGGTTATCCAACATCTTCTTACAACCTGCAAGTGTTGGAGCATTCACAACATCTGGAGGCAAGTTGTTCCACTGATTCATTGTTCCAACTGTCAGGAAATTTCTCCTTAGTTCTGGGTTGTTTCTCTCCTTGATTAATTTTCACTGATTGCTTCTTGTCCTGCCTTCAAGTGCTTTGGAGAATAGCTTAACTCTCTCTTCTTTGTGACAGCCTCTCAAATATTGGAAGACTGCTCAGAGGTGCAGTGGTTAGAGTGCAGTACTGCAACCTACTTCTGCTGATCACCAGATGCCAGCAGTTTGGCAGATTAACTCAGCCTTCTATCCTTCCAAGTGTAATAAAATGAACACCCAGATTGTTGGGGGCAATATACTTACTCTCTGCAAACTGCTTAGAGAGGGTTGTAAAGCACTGTGAAGTGGTATATAAATGTAAATGCTATTGCTATCATGTCACTCCTCATCTTTCTTTTCATCAAACTAGATCGATCCAGTTTCTGCAACCATTCTTTATATGTTTCTCCAGTCTCCTAATCATCTTTGTTGCTCTTTGTTGTGTTTTCAAGTTCTTCCAAAAGGCTGGGAGAGTAGGAACCATGCAGATCTCCGGGGGGAGTTGATTCCAGAGGGCAGGGGCAACCACAGAGACTCCATTTTATTCTTTTCTCTTCCGGCTACACACACATTTCATACTGGCATATCTCTCCTGGCTCCATTATCTCTCTTAATTGCATTCCTTCCATTCCTTCTCCTGCTCTGCTAGACAAGATTTATTTCGTAAAAGCATGATCACTAAAAACCAGCAGAAGGACAGTTAATCACACAGAATACTTGGCTTACTTGGAGAGCGGCATAAAAAATCAACATCTTTTTGTTCGGCAACGTTGAAACTCCACCCTTCTTCTTCACTAGTCCCATTACGTGCCAATTACCTCACTCAATTATTTAACCCATTCATCTCCTTAATATCTTCTTCCAGACCTTTGCTCTCTACATTTCTGAATTCTTCTGAATTTAGGATTAACCCAGCGTGCCTCTAATTCTCCCTCACTAGATCCTGAACTCATAGCCCCATCCTGTGGCTGGCCTCCCACCTGTTCTACTACCTGTAACCCCCCCCCCACTACTTCATAAACACTATCTGAATCTGAGTCCTCAATAGCTTCAGCATCCTCCAACTAATCAAGAGTATGTACAACACATATAATTTTATGACTCTTTGGATACTGAGCAGAAATATATTGTAATAGTCATCTAGAGTGGTACAGCCAGAGAATATTGTGTTCCAATCAAGAGATGAAAGGTCAGAGTCTATGTTGTCATAGTTGGCCTTCTTAAAGTTGAAATAGGTTGTTCTGCTTTTGGGGTTGTTTATGAAAGGACGTATGTTGAGGAAAATGTTGATTGTGCTGTGGTCACTGTTAGAAAAGGGTTCTCTGACATGCAGTCCATAAATTGAGTGTAAACTGTTGCAGAAAATGTGGTCTGGGCAGCTGTTGAGTCTGGTGTTGTCAGTAACTAGTTGCACTAGCCCTAGACTAGTGATAGCATTGTAAAGGGTTTAGTGAATGGGTTCAATTGTGCATTCATTTAGGGACAAGTTAATATGTGGTAGGTTTAGGCCACCAAGAAATATGAGGGGAAGTTGGTAGGAGGTTGCCCATGTTAGTAGTGAGGTTACCTTGTTCTCATGTGAGATGTCATAGTCAGGGGCTCTATAGCATAGGAGGAAGTGGAGTGTGGTGTCTGAGATTAGTTCACAGATGATAGTTTCAGGGAGGTAAAGTTCTTGTTTAACTTGGATTTGTTTTAGGTTGAGTGCTTTTTTGTAGAAGATTGCAACTCCACCTCCTCTACGGGTTTCGCGATCAGATCGGAAAACATGGTAGTCACTTATAGTGATAATGGAGTCAGGGAGGGATGTAGTTAAACATGTTTCACATATAAAAATAATGTCAAATTTGGTGGGTTTTAATAGGAGAAGGGGTTTGGGTATTTTTTTAGCAATGCTTCTTGAGTTTATTAGTTTACATTTAATGTTAGAAGTGGTTGATGATGAAGAAGTAAAGGGTGTTTTGGTTGAATGGGAGTTGGTTTTGGTTGGAGATGGGCAGGTAGTTAGGATTGATTTGAGTGGTAGTTGTTTGAGGGTTGAGGTTTATGGTGGGTTGTTCTTTGTTGACGGTGAATTGTATGCTGGGATGGTTTTGGATGATGGAATTTGGAGGGTTGGATGATGGGATGTGGGTCTTGGTTTTGAGGCAGCCAGCTCAGTAGTCGATGTATAGGTTGGTTTGTCCTTGGTCTTGATGTTTTTTAAGTTTTACATGTAGTTCTCTGGATTGGATTCTTTGCAATATGGATAAGTCCAGTCTTGCACGAAATTTCTTGGGGTTGGGGTCATTTTGATTATTGGAATTTATAGTATTGATTGAGTTAGAGTTCATGATCAATTCAATTTCTGTTTGCCTGTGCTGAGATTTTGTTGTCCAAGGATGTGAAGCACGCTTGTATTCGTGCTTCTATCCATGTTTCCATGGACTCAATATATTCTTTTTGTGAGGATAGGGTTGATTCGAGTTTGTGAAATTTATTGGACATGGTGATTAGTTCATTTAGTTTGGATAGACATGTTGGGCAAAAATGAATAAAAGTGGGACCTTTTAGAAGGAAGTTGTTTATGTTTTTGTTTATTTCCAGGCAGGAATTGTGGGTGTAATTTGAGCACATTTGACATTTGTTACATTCTTTTATATTTAAGGTATTTTTGTTGCATTTATAGCAAATGGTATGTTTGGTAGATGTATCTTCCATTTGGGGATGTTTGTTAGTGGAGGTTTTTGATTTCTTGTTTGTCATGGTTGATGAGAAGGTTTTCTTGCAAAAAAAATAAAAATACCTTGGCCCCAGCTGCACTCACTCTCGGCAATGAACAGGGCTTTGGTTTAATATTAACCACAGTGACTCCCCTTGCCATGGTGTCTCTGACTTAATAGCTAAGTGCTGGGTTGGGCAGGGGGAAAAAATGAACAAGCCCCCGGCAGCACACTTGAAAGAACATGCGAAAAGTGAGTCTGCTGCTTGCTCAGGTGCAGAGGAGCCCCCCCAGCCTCTACACCTCTCATTCACCCCTGATCTTTTTGCAAGTGCCCAGCAGGCAGGTGGAACAGCTGTGGTATAGGTCTCTTGCATGAGCCGTGTTGGGGGGGGTGTCAGACTAGCCATTAACAAGAACAGAAACAGCGATTCCAGCGGGCGGATAGGGCAGTCTGTCTGGTGGAGTCCTCCAAGCCTTGAAACCGGGGAAAAGAACGGAGCTTGGAGAAGCAAGCAAGCAAGCAAGTAATTCTGGAGTGGACTGCACCACTTCAAAAAATAGTGTGCAGTGGGTTCCAGATGGCTGCGCGGCCGCGTGACTGAGGGGACATTGCTCCTGAGGTTTGGATGGATTAGCTGGTTACCAGGAGCTTTCCATAGTTGCTGTGGTTTCACCTTTAGTATCTCTGTTTTGAACCTTCAGGAGCTCTGCTTGGTAAAGATCGTCAGAGAGTAAAGAGGAATCACTTTGCCTTTGTTGAATTAATGAGCCACGTGTTGAGGCAGTTGGGGTTTTGAAGTTGGAATAAGAGTGAAACTGCAAATTCTAAACAATTTGCTGCTGATTTGTGCCTTTGTGGCTAACACTTCCTTTCTTCGGGGCTTTGAGATGCAGATTGAGATGGGTTAGTGGGGTGGGCGAGAAACTTTTCTTCTTTAAAGATTTCTTCTTGATGTAGCTGCTTGCTTGAGGTTAGTTTAAAGTCTCTGAGCTTACAGTTTGGAGCTTAAGGTTCGAGTTTAAGCTTTGGAGAAGGGAAAGAGTCTTTCTGGAGTTAAGGGGAGAAAAGCATCTGGATTTATACCTCAGATTCAGGCTTCTGAGATTCTTTGTTTTGTTATGGAGCAGCTGGAAGAAGGTAACAACATAGTTGGAAGGGACTTTAGAGGTCTTTTAATCTAACTCCCTACATCATTTCAGATAAATGGTTATACAATGTTTTCTTAAAAACTTCCAGTGTTCACAACTTCTGGAGGAAAGCTGTTCCACTGATTAATTGTTCTAACTGTCAGGAAATCTCTCCTCAGTTGCTTCTCTCCTTGTTTAGTTTCCACCCATTGCTTCTTGTTCTACCCTCAGATGAATTATTTTCATAACTCTCTCTCTCTGTCTCTCTCTTGTCTTTGCTGCAATGACACTTTCCAAACATTATGACAAATGACTGTACTCATTGTTTCTCATATTCATATGAATCATCTCAGTTATACACATTTAATGAAATTAAAGGTTAATTGAAGTTAATTAATGAATTAATTCAATTAATTTATGAAATATGCATAAACATTCAATCACTCAATATTTGTAATAAATAGCTTATTTAATAAGGGGCCTAAGAATGTCAAGTAGATCTGCTTTTATTAAAACTGCATTCTCAGTATTGATTTATAAAAAATTGCAAAGCAGATTACTTGGTAATGTATTGGCCTGATTTCAATACTGCAAGTGCACGAAAACATTGAAAGCAAAACATTGTTAATTTTTACTTTAAAATGTACTGTTCTTGTTGGTCTCCTTTTCCTGACTTTCATTCGGGCTTTTCATTGCTTTGGTAACTATTAAGATTACATTACTACAAATGAAGGATTAAAGGTCAAGAATGGTTCTCTTGCAAATTGACTGATACCAGAGGTAAACAATATAATAAGCATAACAACAGCAGCTGCGGAAACACATGGATGTTTGCAAAAGATAAGCTCTTCAGTTATAGGTGCGTTCACTCTAAAGATAATATTTCATCAGCTTTTGGCATTGCTTCTGTCAGCAAGAGCATCCCTCGAGCCCATCTTGTTTCATGTCTATTCAAATCATTAAACCAGTGTGGAAAACAATATTCTTTGCTACTTTAGTATCCAGCCAGCTCTGAAAAATATTCTTCGCTCAATGATTTTGTGTATGTGTGTCAAAGGTCAAGGAGTTGTTCTCCTGAGTCGGTCCTACCTGTCGGTCGTAGGAAAGCCTGTCATGAAGGGAGCGTGAGTCTCTGTCCACCTGCCCGGGCAATGCCATTTGGGTTCTTTTACCCTCTGTGCATCCAGAGAAGGTAAAAGAACTCAGAAAGAACCCAAATGGTGGCATCTGGGAAGGTAGGCGGAGTCTGCTTCTCTCTTTGTTACTGGCTCTCCTATGACTGACAAGCACGGGAAAACCGGGAGCATTTCATCCCTGTTGTGGGTGAGTGTGGGAGAGAGAGAGAGAGAGGGAGGGAGAGAGAAAGAGAGAGAGAGAGAGAGAGAGAGGAGTGCTGCTCTCTTTTCGGACATTATTCCTCAAAATAACTTTCATCAATAAGCAAAAACATTTCGTCTCTCTTCTTGTACTGTATTATAAAATCATGTTGTCTAACTTTGGTCATTGGGCTCTGTTCATTGTTCATTCCAGAATTCAGGTAAAAGCTTGTCATTTCTTTTTATCAGATTCCATTTTCAATGGGTCTGTCTTTACATGAAATTGTAGCTTGTTTCATGAGTTTTGGGCCCTTCAAAAGTTACTATTCTTAAAATGATATAAAATGATAGATAGATAGATAGATAGATAGATAGATAGATAGATAGATAGATAGATAAAGAAAGAAAGAAAGAAAGATAGATGATAGATGATAGATAGATAGATAGATAGATAGATAGATAGATAGATAGAATGATGATGATGATGATGATGATATCTGTTTAGTTGAGTTCAACTCTTGGCAATTCTATAGGCCAAGTGGTGGGATTCAATATTTTTCCCTACTGGTTCTGTGGGCATGACTTGTGGGCGTGATGTGGCTTGCTAGGCATGGCTTGGTGGGCATGGCAGGGGATGGATACTGTAAAATCTTCATTCCTTCCCCACTCCAGTGAGAGGTTATTGCAAAATCCCCATTTCCTCCCAATCAGATGGGACCAAGAGTCAGAGAATGACAGAGGTGGTATTTATTAGTTCTCCAAACTACTCAAATTTTCCACTACTGGTTCTCCAGAATTAGTTAGAACTTGCTGAAACCCACCTCTGATCAGGTCTCTCTGTCTTTTTTGATGGCCTGGTTTCCTTTTACTTTTAACTCTTTCAAACATAATTGCTTTCTTCATTGAATTCTCCCCACCTGCATGATATAGCCAAACTATGTGAGGTGCAGTTTCATGAATTTGCTTTCTAGTGACGTAACTGGTATTATGCGCTCCAGTGTTTGCTTGTTAGTCACCTTTGCTATTCAAGGAACACATAGGAGCCTTCTACAGCACCGTAGATCAGACATGGCTATTTATTTCCTGTCTTGCTTTTTAAAGATCCAACTTTTGCAGCCATATGTAGCCATGGGCAGTAGTGGGTTCCTACCGGTACAGATAAGGACACTGCACTGGTAGCAAAAGTTGAGCTGTGCACACAGTTTTGCTTCTACTGCGTGTATGCACCCCAGTGAGATTTTGCTCCTGTGCATGTGCAGGATGCATGCGCGTGTGAGATTTCACCAAAATGTGTCCTCTTGCGAGATTTGGCTTCCTGTGCATGCACAGAAGCAAAATCTCGCTGGGACATGTTCTGGTTTCAGGCTAATTCAGATAATAATTGAAATAAATGACTGCGAGAGCCTTATTTTGTAGAAACACAGCAAAGCTTCTCTTATTTTTTCCTTCACTCTTCATTAAAACAGCTGCTATTGCACAGTGCAATTCATTCTCCTTTCTCTCTTAAGCAGTTAGGCAGATTATCTCAGTAGTAACTTCCAGGAGGGAGGGAGGGAGGAAAGGAAGTTATTCTAAAATTTATGGGCTAATCAGTGCTAGGGAAGAGCCATAAAACAGGTTATAAATCATACAATCATTATTTATTTTATTTATTAATTAGATTTGTATGCCGCCCCTCTCCGTAGACTCGGGGCGGCTAACAACAGTAAAAAGACAATATGAACAAATCTAATATTAAAAGTAATGTAAAAAACCCCAATTTAAGAAACCAATCATACATACAGACATACCATGCATAAATTTTATAAGCCTAGGGGGAAGGGAATATCTCAATTCCACCATGCCTGATGACAGAGGTGGGTTTTAAGGAGCTTACGAAAGGCAAGGAGGGCAACTCTGATATCTGGGGGGAGTTGGTTCCAGAGGGTCGGGGCCGCCACAGAGAAGGCTATTCCCCTGGGTCCCGCCAAACGACATTGTTTAGTCGACGGGACCTGGAGATTAGCTTACTTGCCAGAGCGTAACTGGAAGAAATCTATCTTGATGGGCAAGATTGAGGCAAATCAGCTTCTCTTCCATTCACTCCCGGATATGAGGTAATTAATTAATTAATTAATTCCTCACTGTCTAAGTTTCTAAAATCTCCTCCCTCTTACTTCTTCTAATCGTCTCTGATGACATCTGAAGCGGGGATCAACCCATCTCCAATCCTTCCCATTTGACTCATCTGAACTTATGTGTATGTTACGATCTCCATCTCCTTCACTAACATTCCCATCTGTCTCTAAATCAGGTAAACTGACAAGCTCTAAATCACTCTCCCCCTCCTAATCCAAGCATTCCCCAGGCTGAAAGGGAGTATACACAACAGGACACACACACAAGCACATGCAGGAAAAGTGAAGTTATGCATGCAGCGCATTGGTAGCGGTGGTAGCGGTAACCCCCACCCGTCCATGGGGAACATTGTAAGGCGTCATATCTTTTGTTGTCAGGTTGATGTCCTTGATTTTCTTTATTCGGCTGATGTCCATCACTATTATATGACCCAATGCAATCTGACATTTTATTTCTGTGCTGCGTTCACTGCTTTGAGCTATTTATGATCCCAGAAAAGGATTTTTTTTAATGCATTCTATTCTTCACTGTGAATTTCTATTGTGATGTTTCTATTCTTCACAATGGTCATGAACTTGGTATTTTTTTCTTTTTTGATGTTCAGAAAGAGACCAAAATTCTCACCTTCTTCTTTGATTTTTCATTATTTGGATTTCTAGGCCGCCCTTCTCCAGGGGACTTATGGCATTAAAAGAATACAAAATAGACAGTTATAAAATCCAACCCTAAAAGCTACATTTGAAAATCCAAACATTTAAAACCTAATGTTAAAAACGCAAAACATTTAAAACCATTCAACTGACATTCATCTAATCACAGACATACTATTTGGCCGAAACAGAGTGTCAGTGCTCAATGGCCCCAGGCCTGCTGGGAAAAGTGTTTTTTTTTAAACCTTTCAAATTTTCTTGATCAGATGTTTCAGGAGAGGAAAATATTAATACAGTGCTACCTCTACCTAAGAACTTAATTCATTCTGTGACCAGGTTCTTAAGTAAAAATGTTTGTAAGTAGAAGCAATTTTTCCCATAGGAATCAATGTAAAAGCAAATAATGCATGCAAACCCATTAGGAAAGAAATAAAAGCTCGGAATTTGGGTGGGAGGAGGAGGAGGAAGAAAAGGAGGAGGACAGTTGCTTCCGAAGGAAGAAAGTGAGATGAGGGGAATTAAAGAATCCAAAACTTTAAGGCTTAAAAAAAAGAGAGGGAGGAGCACGTGCCTCCCATACATCCGGCGGGAGGCTGCCTCTCATACACTGCACCAGAGAGAGAAACCCCAGGGGAATGGCACAAAACTGATCGGGCCTTCGTTCCGCTCTCAAATTTCCTGGGAATTTTTTCCGGACTAGGGTTCTTAAGTAGAAAATGGTTCTTGAGAAGAGGGGGGGGGGAAATCTTGAACACCCGGTTCTTATCTAGAAAAGTTCTGAAGTAGAGGCGTTCTTAGGTAGAGGTACCACTGTATATTTAACCATATTAATTATAAATCTTCTAGCCTAACCCATTTTTGTCATGATCCTAACTACTTTTGACATATATCTAAGCATCAATGTATGATTTGGCAGTGATTTAAGGGTTTGATTTGGAGAGACTCAGATTGAAGTCTATCCACGATTTTACAGAATGGTTTCCATCAAGCACTTTCCTTTAATCTCACCTGTCTGAAAGGATGACTGCTGCAGAGGAAAACATGGGGATGCACTCTTGATTAAGTATTTGTTATTTCTTCCTTCCTTAATTATAACTTCTTTCTAATTAATGAAAAACTGGTCCTGAGTAATCACAAACTCTCTCAGAAAACTACAATAAAGGTGACAAAAATATGAGATTAGATTAGATTAGATTTATTGGATTTATATGCCGCCCCTCTCCGCAGACTCGGGGTGGCTCACAACAATGGCAAAAACAGTACATAGTAACAAATCTAATATTTAGCAATCTAATTTACCGTTTTAAGTTAAAAAGTCCATAAAAGCAACCCCAATATATATAAAAAACAAGCACACAATCAATCATAGACCAAAACTACATGGGCAAGGGGGAGATGTTTCAATTCCCCCATGCCTGATGTCATAGATGGGTTTTAAGGAGTTTACGAAAGGCAAGGAGGATGGGGGCAATCCTAATCTGTGGGGGGAGCTGGTTCCAGAGGGTCGGAGCCACCACAGATAAGGCTCTTCTCCTGGGTCCCGCCAGATGACACTGTTTAGTTGACGGGACCCGGAGAAGGCCAACTCTGTGGGACCTAACCAGTCGCTGGGATTTGTGTGGCAGAAGGCGGTCCCAGAGATATTCTGGTCCGGTGCCATGAAGGGCTTTATAGGTCACAACCAACACTTTGAATTGTGACCGGAAACTGATCGGCAACCAATGCAGACTGTGGAGTGTTGGAGTAACATGGAGAAGCAGCTGCATTCTGCACAATCTGGAGTTTCCGAACATTCTTCAAAGGTAGCCCCATGTGGAGAGCATTACAGTAGTCGAGCCTTGAGGTGATGAGGGCATGAGTGACTGTGAGCAATGACTCCCGATCCAAACAGGGCTGCAACTGGTGCACCAGGCGAACCTGGGCAAACGCCCCCCCCTTACTCATTTTAGTATTAAGCTAATTTTAATTAGGGGCATTTTAAAATATTGTCCATGAGGAAAAAGCGAGAATTGAAGTAGATGGTTTGTGAGGCCATACAATTTAAAATTGTTTCTTGAGTTGTTTTTCCATGCAGCTATGGTGCTATATACTTTATTGTACAATATTATTGATGTCATGTTGTTTGGCTTCAACCAGCACTGTGTCGTAGAATCTAGAAGTAGCAGGCCAGAAATTGTAAAAGCTTTGAAGTAAACAAATCAATTGTTGATTCTATGTCTTATTTTGAATGGAAATGATTTGCCACTTCCATAAATGTTTGTTCTCTCTCTTAAAATGTGTTTGGTATCTCACTTCATAGATATGAGACTGGAATGTTTTGACTAATGCAATTGCTCTCATACAAAAATTTCATACTGACTTAAACATTAAAGATTCCATTGGAGCAAATTATCTAGCTTGAAAACACCAGTATGTCTATTAGGGTTACTTTCTCTCAGCATTATTCTTCCAACATATATTTGAGAGCCATATATATTCACTTCTAGTATACATTAGCTTTGTGAAAGTAACACTTTTATCTGAACCATCAGAAAGAAATCCTTCAAGTGGAAAACACAATATTACACTCTCAGTAATGAACAATAAGGTCAACTGTGAGGTTAATAGTGTTGACAAATTGATGCCTATAATATTGTAAGGATTAACAACAATGGAACTTTTATAATATTCTATATTTAAAAAATAGAAAGTGCTGGAAAATATAAAGCATACAACAACCATACTTGCAAGTAGAAAATATTGATGTATTATATTTGATTTAGACGACATTGTGTTAAATGTATTTGGCTGGGTTTTTTTCATACATACTTATGCCTACTTATAAAAAAGAACAGTTTTTTCACAAACACCATCACTCTGCTAAACAAATAATTCCCTCAACACTGTCAAACTATTCACTAAGATTTCATTACTATTACTATTAGTCTTCTCATCGTTCCTATCACCCATCTCCTCCCACTTACGACTTTATGACTGTAACTTGTTGTTTGTATCCTTACAATTTATATTAATATTGATTGTTTCCTGATTGTTTATCTGTATCCTATGGCAATCATTAAATATTGTACCTCATTATTTTCTTTTATGTACCCTGAGAGCATATGCACCAATGACAAATTCCTTGAATGTCCAAACATACTTGGCCAATAAAGAAGTCTATTCTATTCTATTCTATTCCATTCCATTCCATTCCACTCCACTCCATTCCATTCCATTCCATCCCATCCCATCCCATCCCATTCCAATCCATTCCACTCCATTCTACTTTACTCTACTCATAATCTAACAAGAGAAATAACTTTGTATCTTGTTAGATTGTACTTCCCTTCGACTTGTCAGAAAAACAGAGTTTGTTTTGTAATATTATGGATTAATACCAGTATAATATTACAAACAATTAAGTTGTCAAATTAATGACAAAACCAATATTTATGAACTAATGACTACATCATCCTCATTAGAGTAATATCTCATTTAAATTTGAGTTCTGAACTCACTGAACTCCATAGTACTTAGGCAAGTATAAGGCTATGCTGTCATGCATGAAATTTCAAAATGTTTGTTTTACAGATAATAACTTTTTGGCTAATTAAAGAACTCAGACAATGCCACCATTTGCTTGCTGTCTTCTTAATGAGTGGTATTAACATAATGACACGAGCAAGCAAAATGAATTTATTATTAATGCCCCAGGTTTTCTATAATTGTCAGGAGGTTATTAAAACTATTTATTTTATCCATTAAGGTGCAGAATCAGTGATTGGGGTGCAAAATAATGCTCACACACTGTACCTCAATAATTAAAATTAAATTTTGTTTTCATAAATATTACTTGCAAAATTATTTTTATCAGAGCTCCCTAAGGTAAATTATAAGAAACAGAAAAATATAAGGTTTTTAAGGAAGACTTCTCAGAACTTTTTATTTGATTTTCTGCCAGTATGAATACTTCTATGATATTTTTCTGTTTCTGATTTTATGTGGATGGTTATTTAATATTTTTCTTTAAAAAAAATAACATTAGTGTTCCATATTTTTCCCTCGTCGTTTTTATTAATTTTAGAAATTAATTTGAATTAATTAAGCAGTGTAGGCTGTTTGGTTTCTGCACAAGAGGATGGCCCAGCACAGGAGAAGAAACACCACCTCTCCCAATTCCTAAGACGTCAGTAAGGGGCATGCATAAGTGTGCCTTCCGTCACCTGTCCTAATGTTTCTCTTTTACTAGTATCATGTATATAAATATTATTATATCTCTGTATACAACCAATACACACTTGACAAAACAAACAAACAAACAAACAAACAAACAAACAAACAGAAACATAGAAGATTGACGGCAGAAAAAGATCTCATGGTCTACCTTAATTCTATTTCCTGTATTTTATCTTAGGATGGATACATGTTTATCCCAGGCGTGTTTAAATTCAGTTACTGTGGATTTACCAACAACGTCTACTGAAAGTTTGTTTCCACCATCTACTACTCTTTCAGTAAAATAATATTTTCTCACGTTGCTTTTGACCTTTCCCCCAACTAACTTCAGATATTCTTTTTGATAAGGGGAAATCTCATCAGGTTCCTGATTTAAACATGGGATAACGTTTTCCCAGAACTTTGTGGTCACTGATCTCTGTGGATGGGCAAGTAAGAAGCTTAAAGCATGACATAATTTAATGAAAACTTTATTAAAAGCTATCTGTAATAATGTAGTAAAGTGGGGAAAAATCCACACAAAGAAATATTAAAATGCCATGTGAACAAGGAAATATGAATACTAACCTCAGATTGTGCCTCCTGGTTCTTGTGTTCACTTTCCTATTAAAATACTTCCCTCCTGAACCTTATTTAACCCTTTAACATATTTAAATGTTTCGATCATGTCCCCCCCTTTCCCTTCTGTACTCCAGACTATACAGATTGAGTTCATTAAGTCTTTCCTGATACATTTTATGCTTAAGACCTTCCACTATTTTTGTCACTCGTCTTTGGACCCGTTCAATTTTATCAATTTGTGTAGGTGAGGTCTCCAGAACTGAACACAGTATTCCAAATATGGTCTCACCAGCGCTCTATACAGCAGGATCACAATCTCCCTCTTATCCCTCAAACAAACAAACAAACAAACAAATAAATAAATATTTAACAGAAAAGAGGTACTCTTTTGAGGACCATAATATTCACATTTTGGGCAGGGAAGATAGATGATTTGAGAGAGGCGTATAGGAATGCCAGAGTGGAAAATCCTACCTTCAGGATTTTCTGTCTGAGGTGGAGGCTTCAGACACAACTTATTCCACATTATTTGAGCTTCTCTTTTATCAACCCCACTTCACAGGTTCACCAGGGAGGCCACATTTAATGACCTACCTGAAGTAAAGGATTTAGGAGTTAGAATATTTACATTACATCCCAAAGACTCTCTTTCCAGGTTAGAGGAGAAAGGAAGCCTCCCTGGAAGAGATACATGGAGTCACCCAAACAACTTGCATGGACTGAAGAAGCTACTTCAACAAGCAGTGGAACGTTTCAAATCAACAAGAAAAGGGAAAAAAAGTTTATCTGCATTTCTCTAAACGATATTTTCAGTAGTAAATTAAACATATTCTTCACACTTTGATTTAAAAAGACTTTCTAAAAAAAGTATCTAAGAAGCTAATTATCACCAAAGAAGGAGAAGCTAATTTAATTTAAGGATCACACGTTATTCACAAAGAATTGACAACTTTGTGGGTGGAGAAGAGTGGATTTAAAAGGGAGAATGACAATACCCACAGCAGATGCCACTCTGTCTATGTGAAATGTGTAAAAAGTTAGGTGGTTGTTTGGATGTCCTGCCTATGATATATTGTTCTCTCAATAATCCGAGTCATAGCTGGTGATATTCAGTCAGTTCCGTCCAGATCAGGCAAACTGGTAGTGCTACTGTGGGAAGCCCTGCCCGTCCATCCGGATGTAAACATGTCACAATTTTTATGCTGTGCACATGTGCAGAAGGCTTTGCAGAAGTGAATTTCTCCCAGTTCTAACCAGTTCACCCAAAACGGTAGCATCCTGCTTGTGATGTCACAGAGGCAATTCAGTTGGTGCCAGTCAATGGTTGGACACTGCTGTGCACTGAATTTCAACAAAAGAATTCACATGGGACGTTTGGCCAAAGAGAGCAGAAAAGTATTATTCTCTCTAAGTTTTCAAAAGAACAGTTGGCGAAGTGTGGTAACTCCCCTTCAAGGAAGAGACACCTTATAGAACCTAAATGCAAATTAATATAACTAATGAAACACCTCTCATTCCTACATCAGCTAGTCCGATGAGTGGGTTACAGCCAGTAATGGGCAGCCAAAATTTTTACTGCCACAATATGGGTATGGTTTGTTTTATGGGTGTGGCTTAATGGTCATGTGACTGGGTAGGAATGGCTTGCCAGCCATGTGACTAGGTGGGAGTGGCTTGAACAATCATCATCGTTCAAGTGAACTGTTAAGTCCTCGACTTACAACCTTACCAGTGTCGTTCGCTGGGAAGACAATTTGCTTCACGTTTCCTGTGTTCTCCTTCCTGGGTCACCACCCTGCCTCAGGCTAGGTAGCTAGGCGAATGGGTGCTGCCAGAAGCATAAATGCTGCCAGCGCCGCTTCCACCCACACCTTCTGCATGTATCTCAGGCAGGAGGTGGCTGCATGAGGCTGGAGGGGAGCTGGGCAGGAGAGAGGGAAACTCATCCGAGGCTAGTAAGGAAGAAAGAGGAAAAAAGCAAGGAGCGCAGATGCATCAGCAGCAAGAGGGAAGTGGAGAACCAAGCCGAGACCAATAATCCAGGAAGTGACAGCCGACAATCAGATGCAGTTGTGTACACATCTTCATTTCCGCCGGTGAAACTGTGTTCCGCCAGTGGAATTGTGTCCCATCCTGTCCTGCCTGCTGTCCACCCCTGGTTACAGCCTACTGAAAAAATAAACATGAATCCTGCCTAAAATGATACTTTTTCCTACTTTCCCATTGTTTAATTCTAACATTCCCTTATCTAGCCTATAATGGAGGATTCATTATTATTCTCCTGCCAACTTGTCAGGATCAAAGACTTCTTGAGAAACAGCTCTTCTTTATATAAGTCAAACTCATTTTATCTACTAAAACAAAACTTAAGCAATTATGCATATAAAGGGAATTTTCCACCCTTGGAAAATTTTGGAAATAAAACATAGCTTCATTTTTGGCCATCCTTGGTTCTATTTATAAAACATGTAGCAACTGAATTGCCAAAGGAGCCAAATGATTTCTGCCCGTAATCTCCAATATTTCATAGCTTTTTATGCCCCATCCTTCCATACTTCTTTCAAACCCTACTCCAATAAAGTATGATTTCCACAATTGTAACCAGTGTTCCCAATGAAATTTTAGAAGCAAAATGTATTATTTCTTTAAATCTTGGATTGTGTAAGATTAAATACAGTTGGTTGTTGTGGTTGGTTCTGGCCCAGCTCCTGCCCCAAGGAATGTGGAGGTGGATGTGGGGGAAACATCCACATGCCACAGACCTGTTTTGCTCCCGATAGAATCTCCCGACGAAGGCTCTTCTGACGAAGGAAGCATGAGTAGCAGAGAAGAGGGGAGTTTGGCAGACAGCCCAGGAGGAGATCAATCATCCTTATCATCACTGGATTCTGAACAAGAATGTATGACGGACCCATGCATGTGTAGAGTGATGCATAGGAGAGAACAACTGAAGGATTATTACAGGAGATAAGTGAGGCCACCTGTGGTTGGGTGGGGCTGCTGTAATTAGTGCTACAGATAAAAAGAACAGCGTGCTGATTTAGCCTTGTGGAAGTTTATCTGATTCATAGTTTCATCAAGATCGTGGTTTTGCTGTTTCCCTGTTCAAGATTGTGGTGTATGCCTTTTTGGACCAATTACCCTGTAATTACAGGTGGTTGGGACACACCGGCAGAACAGTTGGTAGAATATTTGTGCATAATTTAATGAAAAATTATTTTAAGATATTTCAAATCAATAATGAAACATTTTTCTACTGAATTATCAGATCAAGTTAAATAGGACATATCATCAAATAAAATAGGACATATCAAATTTAAACAAGTGAGTTCAAATTGTTGAACTAAACTGAATCTCTTAAAGTAAATTCTTCATGTATTTATGTTCCTAATACATTTTAATGAATTAATTTCTATAACAAAATTAAAATGTCAATGAAACTGAATCCCAAACCCAATTAATAATTTGAATCAGATTTGTCTGACATATTTCATGGGGGAAAAGTTGAGGAATAATTTATAAATGAAATCTGAATTTATTACAGTTTTTTATAATAAAAGCAAATTCATACTTAGTTAATATATACTTGCCCTCAGAACAAAGATGCAAGCAAGGCTAAGCTTGCTAATTGATAGAAATGTAGAAGTTAGTTGTATGGCAATGCAAGTACCCTTATCAGTAGCTTCAGAGGTGGGGTCCTCTTAGTTCAGACCGGTTCTATGGAACCGGTAGTAACTTGGTGACCTGAGTTGCTAAAACTGGTGGTTCCTTGTTTATTGCTTCTGCACAAGCGCAGGAGCTTGGGGGCATGTGTGGGGGGCATGCATATGCAACATGTAAAGTAGCAAACTGGCAGCGAAGAAAATGAGAACCCACCCCGAATAGCTTGAAAAATTAAGCAACAGACCAGATGCAATCCTTAGCAAATATAATGCTAGAAAAAGTAACATATACCTGGAAACAACTCTTTGTTTCTATTTAGGATTCACAGAAGTTAAATCAGGGATGTCAAACTTGCAGCCCACGGAGGCATCACATGCTGGACACACCCAACTTTGGTTTAGCGAAGGGTGAAAAGTTGCACTACGTCACATGTTGACAACATGACATGGCAAGTTTGACACCCCTGATCTAGATAATGTAAAAAGGAAATTTTGGGGTTTAAGGCAGTTGTAAAATGATTTCTGCAGACTAAAGTGCATATAGGGGTTATGGGTCATAACATTTCCAACTATAAAAACATGTAAGTGAACATGTCATTCTTATTTTTCCTAGTTACCAAGCTGTAATAAATAATTTTGGATGGTACTGATGTCAAATCACATATTTTGATGAGCTGTGGTGGCACAGTGGTTAGAATGAAGTATTACAGGATAATTCATTGCTCACTGCCTGGGTTCAATTCTGCCAGGCTCAAGCCTTGACTCAGCCTTCCATCCTTCTGAGATTGGTAAAATTAGGACCCAGATGTTGGGGGGCAATATGCTAACTCTATAAATTGCTTAGGGAGGGCTGTCAAGCATTATGAAGCAGTGTATAAGTCTATGCTATTGATATTTCTACTATTTCTACTACTATTTTTATAAGCAACTGCCTTTTGCAGTTAGGATATTGAAATATATCATATTCTATTTGAGTTAAACTGATTGGCAGAAGCTCTTCAGACAATATTCTTTCTCAAGACAATCATCCCTTTCATTTTTGAGTAACAGGTGGGCTGTTTCTTTATAATAATGTTCAAGTTGATTGTTTTAATATTTTGGACATTGTATTATCTGGTTTTCTAGTTCAGAAAGGCAGGTGTTAGGGGAGGTCATTAGAAAATTGAAACAGTTCCTTTCAAAATCTTCCCTGAATCAGGTGAACTGTTCAGTTTAACTTTCCATTTCAAAGGGCTTTTCAAATGCAAAATAAATAAAGAGGAAAAAGGTAGCATAGGAGTCACCAGTAATAAAAGCCAAGATAAAGAATAAAGCAATTGCTTTTTAGCAAAGCTTAAAGCAAAACAATAGCAGAGAAAATACTGCAGCTTAGCAAATTATTTGCCATTTCGGTGATTCATTTCAACTCTATAATGGGTTTTATTTCTTTGATTTTGTAATGATACATTCATTACATTCCCAATTCAGGGCAAAGTTAGCCACCACATTATGTATAAATATATAGCCAGGGCAGTTTCATCTCATCTTGCCAACCCCATAATATCCAGCAAATACAGAGGATATTAATGTGGCAGAACAATAAAATATAGACAATAGTTGTCAGCTATGTCCTATTGGGGGAAAAAAAAAGATTAGGTTATTTGCTAAATGACCAGAGTTCACTACATAATATATTTGGCTGGTATTCAGTCTCCTTGGAGACACAATTGAAGCCTTCATTTGATTCATTTGAGTTCAGACCAAGTGGCTAAACAAAGCACCCTCGTTTTAATTGGCCTGTCTGCTGAGTGATGGAAGCAGATAATCAAATTTATATATATAGACTGATACTGTTGTGGTTAGCTCTGGCCCAGCTCCTGCCCCAAGGACTGTGGATGTGGGGGAGACATCCACATGCTGCAGGCCTGTTTTGCCCCTGGTGGAATCTGATGATGAAGGCTCCTCTGACCAAGAAGACATGAGTGACAGGGAGGAGGAGAGTGTGGCAGACAGCTCAGAAGGAGATCAATTATCTAGCTCCTCCTTGGATTCAGAACAAGAGTTAATGATACAGCCACACATGCGGAGAGCGATGCATAGGCAACAACAACTGAGAGATTATTATCAACGAAAACGAGGCCACCTGTGGTTGGGTGGGGCTGTGGTAATTAGTGAAGCTGCTATAAATAGCAGCCTGTGGGTTTGGCCATTGTGGAGGATTATCTGATCGTTGTGTTTCATGCCTGCTTTACTGACTTTGACTTTTTGTGTGCTGATTTTTCCCTGCTTTGAAACTAAACCAGAGCAAAGTGTGTTTCACTTTGTGAAAGAAGGACTTTGAATTGCCTCACAGCTGCAAGCTAAGTATCACAGAACTGATAAGGGACTTGTATAAATTACCAATTTGTTTGGAGACGAGTGCTCTTTGCTATACCAAAAGAGGGCTTAGTTTAATTGAATTTTCATTGTAGAGAACATTGTTTTGAATTTTCAAACGTGTGTGTGTCTGAAATTTGTACCTGTGAATTTTTGGGAGGATTCTACCAGAGAGCCCGAGAGAACAGATACCAGAATAGCCTCAATGGATCATTTCAGTGCTGCCAATTTTCAGTACGAATCAAAACAGAAAAACAGAAAAAAAATAATCACTCAATAGCAATTAAGATTTTCGTTTTAATTTTTTTACTTAATTTTATTATTTTTATTTTATTTATTTTCCTCATATTAAACCATCATTGCTTACTGTGGGTAAAGAAGCAGACTGGAAAAAAAAACCCAGAGATAGTGGAAGACGGGTCCCCAAAACCAAACCAAGTGGATTTAAGCTGGAGCAGGGACAATAATAGCATTTCTGTGTTCTCTCTCAGTGCACAATTCAGGAATAAGTTCTGGTTTCTCTTGCTGCCAGTTTGCTCAGGGGTGCACTGTGCACCGCATGGCACATATGCAGTACTTTTAAAAAAAGCTTCTGTGCATGAGGAGAAACAAAAACAAAATGGTGTCGACTATGGTGCCACCGAGAGAACCGGCTTGGGAGTGTGACAGGCCTGAATCACTGCTGGTTCCAGCGACTCAGGCTGCCATTTTACTATTGGTTCCATAGAACTGGTACGACTGGTCCGGGAGGAACACACATCTGGCACAATTGTAGTGCTGGCAGTAGCTATGCAGAAAATGCATTTTCCCAGCAGTATTGTATCATCAGGGATAACAATATTGTGAAGAACAATTTATGTTGGCTATCTCAAAAGTTGTCTTTCTTTCTTGCTTGCAGAGAGATAAAGAAATCAACGAGGGTACGATAATGTCCTTAATCAGCACAAAATACATAGATTAAGATTCAGAAAAAAAAAGAAAAATATATATCATCTCAAAGTCAATAAGTAAAGCTTAGCTGATTTCAGCTTGAGGATCCATATTTTTGAGGCTGTGAGCATGCGTGAATGGGCAAGCTCACATTTGTGAACCGGTAGGGAAGATAGGTGAATACTGTCGCAGTTTGTGAGTGATTAAAGTCCGTTAAAACCTTAACCCTGCGGAGGCGATAGATAGAAGCCTCAGTCATTTGTTCAAAACAAGATTTCATTATTATAAAAACAAAAATAAAACATGTCTCGATGGACAACATAACAAATACGTCTTCACATGATGGAGGATAGAAAAAGAGAATGGAGAATGAATGAAGAAGAAGGAAGTGATGTGAGATTTGGCAGGATATTACATCATAATAGGAGGAACTTAGTAAGGCACACACAGTTAATTCTTTCATTACTAAATGTCTCTGGGGCTGGCAATTTTTCAGCGTGACAAATACCACCCGTGACACTCTCTCTCTCTCTCTCTCTCTCTCTCTCTCTCACACACACACACACAAACACACACACACACACACACACACAGATGAATTTATTTTTTGAATTTATTTGAATGAATTTATTTTTTTCCCAAGACAGAAATTATAAAGTCAACGTCACTTATATCTCGCTGAGGAGAACATTTCAGTCAATGCATTAAGAAATGATTTCCTGCTATTCCATGCCAATGCCTTACTCATTATCAATATCACTTAATATTGTCTCTGTTTTATTTTTGCTCTGTCAAACAGAATACTTTTTGATGCATAAACTTAAGAAATATTTTTTAAATTATCCATAGTTTAGAAAGCATGTGAGAGATACAGTACTAATTGCAGGTGGAACATTTGACAAACCATTAGATGTCACAAGTATATAGGAGATAACCTATTTAACTTATTATGGCTTGGCTGCATAGCTAGAGGTATAACAAGCAGGAAGAGGGAGATTGTGATCCCGCTGTATAGAGCGCTGGTGAGACCACATTTGGAATATTGTGTTCAGTTCTGGAGACCTCACCTACAAAAAGATATTGATAAAATTGAACGGGTCCAAAGACAGGCTACAAGAATGGTGGAAGGTCTTAAGCATAAAATGTATCAGGAAAGACTTTTGGGGTCAGTTAGGATCCCATGTCTAGGATTACCTGTACTTTTAATCTGATTATATATTTTAATATATGGGGTTGGTTATATAACTGGGGATGTGCTGCTCCTTTCTTTTACATATTGCTTACATCTCATATCGGAATATACTGTATACCTGTGGCATTTAAATTCTGCTACAACAATTTCATTTTTAATAGAAGGGTTTATTTTCTTGATTTCACCTGTCACTCTGATGAGGGCAATAATTAAAATGGAACACAGCCAACCAAAAATAACTTATTTTCCTATTCAGCCTCTCGTTTTCTCTGACAGCTTATTATGGGATATTTTCCCCCATTCCAGTATTATGTATCATGTTGCATGATGCAACTCATACAGTAACAACCTCCACAGTAAATTGATCTAAGCAATTTGCACATTGTATTAAACTAAGGGCTGTTTTTACAAGGATATATTTCCTACTACAGAGATAACTGTAAGCCTTCCAACAGGCATTATTTTGCTTACTGGTATCCTACGATAAGAAGTTCTAATACTCCATTGGACATATGTAGCACATTTTTTTATCCTTGTTTATTAGTAACTCCTGTTAGGATGATGAAATATATTATTAATTAATTCAAATACTTCATTATTTGATAAATGGTGAATGCAATTGTAAAAAAATCCAAAGAAGTCCAGAACTGCAGAGGCGTCTAAAAATAAAATAAAAACTAGTGGTGTTTTGGTGAGTTGAAAATGAATGCTATAATGACATTATAATACTACTAATGTGTTATGTTGCTTTGTGCCACTGTTTGTGATTTGGTGTGGTGGTGGTATGATGCAGGGGTGGGTACTAATTCACTACAATGACGGTTCACTTCCTCCCAAGCCACATGGCCCGCATACGCGCAGTGCCAAAAATTCACAAACACCCCCCTCCCCAAATGTTAAAAACAAGATAATGGTGCATGTGCAGTGCTTGAAACTCATCACGTGCAGCGCTGGAAACTCAGCACATGTGTAAAAGAAAAATATATGCAAAAAAATCAAAAAACCATATTTTTTTATTTTTTTAAAAAAAGATGGTGGCGTCCAGGGATCCACACCAACAGAACTGGCAGTGTAATATCACCAGTGGTTTGCTACTGGTTCTATAAAACTTCATACCTTTGGTGTGGTGTTATGGTGTGGTAGTGTATTCTATTCAGGGGTGGGCTACTGCCAGGACGGTGGGCAATGCAGTGGGTTAGCGCAAATGGAGCTCCACCCCAGAGTCCCAATTCGCACTGAAAGATGTTGAAAGAAAACGCAGGCCGTCCTGCATAAGCCACGCCCACAGTGTGGTACTAAAATTTTTGGTAGCCCTTCACTGATTCTATTGTGCTGTGTTATGGTGTTCATATAGTGTTGTCTTGTGTCACACTTTAAATATTTTTTATAATTAACTCAAGGCAGTCAACAAACCTACTACCTCTTTCCCACTGTTATTTTCCCCACAACCATCAACCGGTGAGGGCGCTTAGCCTGGGAGGGAATAACAGACTTAATATCACCCATCTGTCTTTCATGCCTAAGTTGGGATATGCATCACGGAATAAAACATAAAATAGTGTTAAATAATTTCCTGTTTATTGAATTTCCATATGAATACAATTGTAATGACAGAGATTTGGCAAAAACTGTAAGTAAGACTAATCTTAATTAAAACTGATTCTGTAATTTAGAGTAAAAGGAATAATTATAATTAGCAAAATAGGAATGCATTAAAAAAGCAAAAGAATATGTATTATTACCAAAATATATTATCAAAATAACAGGTTTGTAGTACTATCAGTATTTCTCCCTACTAATGGAAAATAAACAATAGCAACAAAATTACTGAAATCTATTTGTAGTATAATTCCTCATATACTAAGCAACTTTAGTTCAGTTCTAGAGTTAGTTCTTTCATTTCTAACAATATATTTTTATATATAATGTACATGTTTATTCAAAATTTAATTTTCTACTTCTCTAGAGGTAAAATGGAATAACGTTCAGCCTTATAGAACAAAATAACCGAATTGGAGGTCTTGGAGGTCTTGTAGTCCAATGATGGGCTCCTTCAGGTCAGGAATGCAGAACCGGTAGAAAATTTTTTGTCAGGTACGCAGAACCGGTAGAAAAATGTACCCCACCCCCTTTTCCCCCTTCTGGGCTCTGGATATGTTTTTCCTATTGCAGTAAATTAGGTTGAATGTGTATAATTTTAGAAGAGCTGTACATGTGTGTGTGTGTGTGTGTGTGTGTGTACACAAATACAGTTTATATGGTAGATAATGTATATTTTTGTGTGCCTGTATGTAATATGTACATACACATATAATATATAAACATAGAATTAAATAGTATATTTTGGATGTTTAGTAATAATAAATAGGGAAATTGTATCTCTTTGAGGCAAGGAGAGGCCAGGCTCCCTAACCCTAACCCTAACCCTAACCCTAACCCTAACCCTAACCCTAACCCTAACCCTAACCCTAACCCTAACCCTAACCCTAGCCCTAGCCCTAGCCCTAGCCCTAGCCCTAAACCTAACCCTAACCCTAACCCTAACCCTTGACATGAATGATGTCAAGTTGATCAACTTTAAGCCAGTCACATGACCTTTAAGCCAACCTTCGGTCACATGATCGTCAAGCCACTCCCGCCTGGTCACATGGCCAGCAAGCCACACCCACAAAATAAGCCACGGCCACAGTGTGATAGTAAAATTTTTTGCAGCCCTTCACTGTTCTAGTCCAACTCTCTTCTAGTCCAACCATGGAATAAACTTCAGCCTTGTAGAATAGAACAGAGTTGGTAGAAATCTTGGAGATCTTCCAGTCCAACCCCTGCTTAGGCAGACCCCTCTACCATTTCAGACAAATGGAGTCCAATCTCTTAGTGTTGGAATATTCATTTCTGGAAGCAAGTTGTTCCACTGATTAATTGTTCTAATTGACAGGTTTTTATCTGTGAATGAGAACTATAAACATAACCAATATATTTTTATCATAGTAGGACATGCAAATGTTGAGTGCCCCAATGTATAGTTTAAAATCATGAATGAATAATGCATTAAGAATGGGCTACAGATTGCAGAGCTCATTTTGAGCCAAGCAACATAGTCACTCTTAGCTTATAACAAGCAACATACTATCAAATATTTTACTATTGCCATTTGTATTATTAGTTTCTCCGTCCATCTTCCAATCTTTAGCAAGCATTCTCCTGAAGTACAAGTCTGTATTTGTTGTAATGTTTATCCACTTGTGCAAACAAATGTTCACTCCATTTTCTCTGTCAAATACATCTTGGTCTTTTATACATTAATTTTCATATTCATACTCTTTTTTGTATCATATATTTAAACATTAATTGCAGCGCATTCACGTTTCCAGAAAAAAGTCACTATTATCTGAATGCAAAATTGCATAAAAGATCTACATCCTTAGTCTAAATGCTTCTAAGATAACATTTATCTAAAAATATAGTATATTAAACAACCAAAGGAATTTTACCTACACTTCTCTTACTCTTTGCTTAGTATTGACCATTTGCTATGCATTCCACTTCTAGGTACACCATATATTGTTTTTATTCTTTTCAGTAACTGTTGTGATTCAGCCTGAGGCTCCTCAGGGACCGGCTCGATCTCTGCCGGATCCATGCCCAGAGGAGGAGGACAGTGAACAGAAGGGGGAGGACCAGGCAGACGGGGGAGAGGAACGTCAGGAAGAGGAGGAGGGAGAGCAGCCTGAGACCCCCCCCGGGGGGGAGGGGGCTCTCCCCAGCTAGTAGCCTGGATTCATTGGATGAAGACACACAGGCTATAATAGACATGAGGCAGCGACGAGCAGCTCAAAGATGGGGCCAATTAGAAAGGTATTTCCATCCCTGAATTGGCAACAGCTGGGTTTGGGTGTGGTTCTCCTCAGCAGGGTTGAAAAGGCAGGCCCGCCCTTACAGTCTTGTGGAGAGTTATCAATTGGGAGTCCTGTGACCTTGCTTCGATCCTCGGCGTCTCTGATCTTGGCTTGTGGCCTAGAAGTCTGGAAGACTTGGGGGGGGCGTGGGTTTTATTATCTCCAGTGTTGTTTTTGCCAGCAAGAATCCTGTTTTATTGCCTGGCCTTCATGAAACCTCTAGGAAGCTTCATAGTGTTCCTGTCTGTAAGAACAGTTTTTGTTACCTGTGTTTGCTTTGCATTATATAAACTGCCTTTGCTTTTTACCAGTGTGTCTGGATACTCTTTTTGGTTGGTGTTGGCATCTGGGGGGACCCAGACAGAACAGTAACCAATCTGTGCATATACATAAGCCTGTAGGTTTTGCCCCCAAAGTGTCAATATGGTAAACTCAGTGCCATATTCATTAATATTACACACTGCATCAACTTATAAGCTTCACCTAGCCCTTAATAAAAAAAAAAATCTGGAAAAAAATTAACTAACAGAATAGAATATATTTAAACATTTTCAACATCAAAACTCATTAATTTCACATTTTAAGATAACTTTTCATTGGTTTACAAGAGTAGATCAATCAAGTTCATCACTAATCAGTGTCATTTTTACACATTTCTTATAAAAATTGGTACCTGATACCTATGAGCATCAACCAATTTCTCCAGTCTCTTACTATTTGTGGAACTTTGCAATCAGCACTGGTGTCAGGAACATACAGTACATCAAATGCTAGAACTGAATAAAAAACAACTCTTAGCTAAATTATTATATTTTTATATTCTGCAGCATGAATTTAACTATATAATAATTAATTTGGTTGAAAATAATAAAGTTATGAAAAACCCTATCTACCTCCCCAATACAGAACTATGCAACTATAAATACTGAATTCATCCTACTGCATAACAGCTAGAATAAAATGTCATTTCATTTTAAAAACAGAGCTCCTTCAAATATTCACCCCATTTACCAACCTAAACCAGAAAAAATAAAATGCTTTATTCTACTGCCTGATAAGATCTTTTTTTGTTGTTAATCTCAGAAAATTGGAACAACCAGAAAAGAAACAAAATCTCACTAAAGATAGGTATCTGGTTCAAAACCTCAAGCATCACAATCTTGGTCTAATTCTTTTATTGAAAATGATAGTAATCTTTTGTGTTTTGGTGTCAGAAAATGTTTAGCAAGATATGGCAGGCAGTTAATACTCTTTCTATTTGAAAGTATGAGGTTGAAAGATTAAAAGTATGTGATTTCATATAGTTTGTCACTGGCTATTGTAGCAAATTTAATGCTAAAACCACCCGGTGGGCTACCTCAAAAGGCAATCTGGACTACTTCAAGAGGGTGTTCTTTCTTAATAAAATGGTTTCAAACTGCTCTACCTGATTACATTGCTTTACAAGTGAAGGCATAGCTTTCTTCAATCAATATCAATAGGTTTGGGGTCATTGTATATGAGTAAACAAATGTGTATACAAAGTTTGATTCCCTCCCCCCCAACCAATTAAGCAGGCTCCACTCTTTTCCTGGCAAACCAAAACCCAACAACACATTGAAACACTTACATATATAAAAATCCTCATGCTCTCAGCTATTATGGGCTCTTTCCTTTTAAAGATTTCTTTTTGCAAAATAGATGCAATTATGGCATGAAAGCATTACTGGAAGGAAAGCAGAAGAAAGTACAGAAATATGTATTACATATTTCATATTGTATAAGAAGCACAATTTGATTTTTAGATAGAATAGAATAGAATTTTATTGGCCAGGTGTGAATGGTCGCACAAGGAATTTGTCTTGGTGCACATGTTCTCAGTGTACTTAAAAGAAAAGGTAAGTTTGTCAAGAATCATAAGGCACAACACTTAATGATGGTCCAGGTATAAGTAAGCAATCATATTAGGAACCAGTCAATATAAATTGTAAGGACATAAGCAACAAAGTTATAGTCATACAGCTATTTGTGGGAGGAGACTGGTGATGGGAACGATGAGAATATTAATAGTAATGCAGACTTAGTACATAGTTTGGCAGTTTTGAGGGAATTATTTGTTTAACAGAGTGATGGCATTCAGGAAAAAACTATTCTTGTGTCTGGTTGTCTTGGTGTGCAGTGCTTTAAAGCAGTGTTTCCCAACCTTGGCAACTTGAAGATATCTGGACTACAACTCCCAGAATCCCCCAGCCAGCATTTGCTGGCTGGGGAAATCTGGGAATTGAAGTCCAAATATCTTTAAGTTGCTAAGGTTAGGAAACACTGCTCTAAAGTGTCATTTGGAAGGTAGGAGTTGAAACAATTTATGTCCGGGATGCGAGAGGTCAGTAAATATTTGTATACTTACAAATAAGAATAATATAAAATAAAATAAATAAAATAAAATAAAACAAAAAAGAACTGCAGAAAAAATAATTCGTACCAACCCGTCTTCCATTGAATACCGATATACTGCCTGAGTAAAAAAGAGGGCTCTCTTTTTGACTCAGGCAGTATATAGGTATTCAATGGAAGACGGGTTGGTACGAATTATTTTTTCTGCAGTTCTTTTTTAGTGTAAATACCAGGGGTGAGTTCTAACTTACCTCACTGCCAGTTTGCTTCATCCCGCACCACATGCCCTCACCTCTTGGGTGCATGTGTGCATGCTCAGTGTGCAAAAAATCTGAAAAAATCCCTTCCCAAAAGCCAAAAACAAGACAGTGGGGCATGTGCAGTGCCAGAAACTCAACTTCTGTGCATGCACAGAACAAAAAAAACCCAGAATCCCTCCCCACAAAAAAATTAAAAATTAAAAAAAGAGGTTAGTGTCCACAGACCAGCAACAACAAAAATTGCTCTGTGATGCCTTTGTGACATCACCAGCAGCTTGTTACCAGTTAGGATGAAGTAGTCCAAAACAGGAGGTAGCCACCTCTGGTAAGTACTGAAAGCTAAAACACACATTCTACCATTCTGCTAAATTGATAATTCACTGAGTGTAACTTCATTGATTAAGGATGCACTATATAATAGAGCTGAATAACCATTCTATGGCAAAGTGGCAAGATTATTTCAGCAATTGTAAGATTGTAATATACTTAAGGGACCGCCTTCTGCCTCATGAATACCAGCGACCAGTCAGGTCCCACAGAGTTGGTCTACTCCAGGTCCCATCATCTAGGCAATGTCACCTGGCAGGGCCTAGCGGTAGAGTCTTCTCTGTGTAGCCCTGCCCTTTGGAATCAACTCCCCCCAGAGATTCTTTCCACACCCATCCTCCTGGCCTTTCGTGAGTCTTTGAAAACTCACCTCTGCCCACAGGCTTGGGGCCGTTGAGCACTGGTACTCAGCTCTGGCCATGAGCATAAATGGAATGAATGTGAATGATTGTCCTTTTTTAATACTTGGGGTTTCAGATAAAATTTAGATTAGTTTTAACTAATGGATTTCTCATATTGTCTTTTTGTTCCCGGTTTGTCAGCCACACCTGAGTCTATGGAGACGGGCGGCATAGAAATCCAAGTAATTAATAAACAAGCAAACAAGCAAACAAACAAACAAACAAACAACTAACTAACTAACTAACTAACTAACTAACTAACTAACTAACTAACTAACTAACTAACTAGATAAATAGACAAATAGACAAATAGACAAATAGACAAATAGACAAATAGACAAATAGACAAATAGACAAATAGACAAATAGACAAATAGACAAATAGACAAATAGACAAATAGATAAATAAATAATATAATAGTGATAATGCAAAATACTGTGTAATATATATATAGGCAGGCATTACAAATACATCTTGAAAGGTCTATTTCTGTTATAACTTCTCCAAGCCTATTTTAATCATTGTGATTGATATGAAAGGTGCTCCTAAGAGGGACTAGAGAAGGATGTTGGGAATATATGACAAGACTTGCAGCAAGTTATCCAAGGTGTGAAAGTCGTACCAACTGTCCAACTAGAACAAACTTTATTGGGCAATTCAGAAGTGATATAGGAAGATGCCAGAGATGCCAATAATGCTAAAGGTATCAGGCAAAGGTATCAATTCATGCTGTACTTGAAAAGACAATGGCAAATTCCTCCTGTTTTTTTTTATCAAAAAAGCCACATAGATAGAGAGTATAAAATGACTGATGATAGAGTGCAGATGATGAGCCTCTCCAGGTGGGTGACACTCAACATTATTGGAAAAAGCTGAGAACTTTTCAGAATACTAGTGATGTTTATGACACGAGTAGGTAAAAGCTTTGGGAATATCTAATAGTTGTTTTCCTGCAGGCAAAGAAAATCTGAAGCTCTAAAAACCATGGGTACATGAAATATAAGAAGTAGGAACATGAAAAAGCTCAACATAGTGAAAGATGAAAGTTTTGCAGACTGACAACCTAGGCATCAGCAAATTGAAATGGACTAGAATTGGACAACTTTGTTCAGAAAATCATACTGTTTACTACATAGGACATGAAGAAGACACAGTGATACAGCAAGGATATAGAATATTAGTTGTCTATTATAGAATACAAGTAATGCCTATTAGACTTTCTGGATATCTGGAAATTGATTTATTGATTGATTTTGTCCTTCTAATATTTTATAATAGCAGGATAATATTTTATCCTTCTAATATGATCCAGGCAGGGATGGGTGAGGCACCAGAACGGTGGGAATGCCATTCTGGTGGCAGCAATGGTGCACGTAACTTAGCTCCATTGCTGCCTGGTGTGCAATTTTTGTCTCTAGGGTAACTGATCAGTACAGAACACAGCATTTTTATACATTTTTCACTCCCATATCCTCCCATATTCCACACCCCTATTTTACTCCCATATTGGAGTGGTTCCTTAATGATTCAGTACTTCCACTGTCTATTGTCCATCTCCTTTTTGGGGTATATCTCCCTCAACTACTTGGGACTTTCCAAAGTTCTTTAATCCATGCCTTTATTGGTCCTACAATATTTCCACGATTCTTGTTTATTCTTTCTAAAGGTCACTTGCACATTACTTGGTATATTATGTAACCATATTTGTAGAAGGATTTGCAGAAGAACAAATCCCCTCCTTTTATAGACACAGGCCTGTTTTTTATAGAAACAGGGTTGTTTGAGGCAAATATGATATAGGGCCTTCTGTTGTTTCTTACACTCTAACTACAGTTGCAGAAGAAAGGTAGTTGGGTTAATTTTATGTTAACATTAAATTAATTCAAACCGAATCTAAAATATATGAGCAATGGTTATAAAACTGGAAGAAAAAAACTCCCATCAATAACTTATACTATTCTCCTGAAAATGAAAATTATTTAGAATATGGGTTCTTTTGGACCTCAGAGACCACTAAATTCATAATTTAAAATCCCGCAGACCACTAATATGGTCTGCCTTATGACTGGCTGGGTGGGAGTGGGTAGGTGGCCATGTGACTGGGTGGGCGTGGCCGACTGGTGTAATTCACATTGAAGGAAACCTTGCTGGCGTCTTTTTGACCTTTCCCTCCCAGCCACTCCTCGCCTCCCCACCTGTGCTCCTTAGGGTCCTAACAGGAAGCAGTTGTTGGAGTTAGGTAGCCACTATAAGAAAGAGTTGGCGAAACAGCTGGCTCAGTTCAAATTGGATCTAGAAGGAGGCTAAGCATAAGCACCTCACTGAGGACTATGATTATAGGCTTTCCAAGCAAAGGGAAGACTTGCAGGAGTGCAAGGCCAGGTACTGGCATTTGGAGGCTCAGCAGGCTGAGATGGCCAGCCAGTTCCAGGCCATGATGCAGTCCCACTGAAACGAGGCCTTCCAGCTCTTCACCACCAGTGGCACTTTCCTCCAACCCTCCAGAAGGTTGAATCAACCCTCAAGTCAATATTTCTGTCCCCCTCCAACCTGCACAAAAAGACCCCAAAGGGGGAGATTCTCTGCAGCAACACAAGTGTTCATTGCACATATCTGGCCCAAAGCCATAGTTTGAGGAACCCTGATTTAGTGCAATATAAAAAATGCAAATTTATTTATTGATTTATTGATTTATTGATTTATTGATTTATTCATTCATTCATTCATTCATTCATTCATTCATTCCATTTTTATGCCGCCCTTCTCCTTAGACTCAGGGCAGCTTACAGCATGTTAGCAATAGCACTTTTTATCAGAGCTAGGCTATTGCCCCCACAATCCGGGTCCTCATTTTACCCACCTCAGAAGGATGGAAGGCTGAGTCAATCTTGAGCCGGTGATGACATTTGAACCGCTGACTTCAGATCTATAGTCAGCTTCAGTGGCCTGCAGTACAGCACTCTACCTGCTGCGCCACTCCGGCTCTTTGTGGGCCACCAAACTTTTTTTGCGGTCCACTAGTGCTCCACGGTCCACCAGTTGGTGACCACTAATTTAAAAATTCTAGTAATGAAAGTCAAGGAGCACACTGGAAAAAAGAAATGGGACTAAGATTAAATGTAAACAAGATGAAACTAATGATGATCGCTACAGGAACCAGCCATAGAAATGACAGTGAAGATACTGGGTTCTGAAATGGGATGGAATCTCGGTGCTGTTTAATACTCAGAGTGAGGTATCAAATGTGAAAGATGTACTAATAACTTTCAAAATACTGTACTATGTAAAGAGTTTTGTATGTATGGGTAAAATACTGAACTGAACTTTAGATTTATGGTTTAAATCTCTGTTTAATCCCGGAACTCACCATAGGTTATTCTGAACCATTTACTACTGTTATTACCAAAAATTTGCAAGTCACAAATTTGTCAAAAGATAATGGAAAATAGCTAAAAGAACAGCATAGTGAGTACAGCAAGTACAGAAACTGTGAAAGCAATGAAAATAGAAACTCTATAGTGTTAATTAATATAGTGTACAGTTTTAGACTTTTCTGATTCAAACAAGGATGTGAGAATGTGTCTGTATTTATGACAATGTCACATAAAACTTTCTGTAAACCTCAGAACAGAAGCTTTGTATAATGCTAAAACTGAATAATCACCTTGCCCCTGTGTCACAGAGATATCATATGAAAGGAAAAAAAAAATAATCCCTACTTTTTCTCCCTTAGGCCAGTAAACCAGAATAAGCATTTGTTTATAATTTTTGGTGGACAGTGAGAAGAATGAATGTAATATGTATTGATGGATTGAAATATGTAAAGGTGTTGAACTGGGAATTTTTGATCTGTGTGATTAATAATAAAATTAATGACCTGTGACAGCAAATGCTGATTTTCATATGATAATTTATAATTAATTCCAATATAATTAATTAACTACTAATAATTAAGGGCAATTGTCAGACTACTCCAAGGGAAATTGCTGTCAACCTTAGTATTTCACAAGAATATTTAGGTCATGTTATTGATGGAAAGTTTAAATAAGATGGAATCCTAGCACGATGAAGTAAAAGATTCAAGTGTCATAATGTGTGTGTGTCAAGATAGTCCATGAAAAAATTAACATCACAGATCCTTGAAATATTAGAAAAAATACTAGGTATATATTTTTCCATTATAAATTGAGATATATTAAACAAACATTTATTGCCTTAATGGGCAATCTGTATTATAGCATCAGAAAGAAGTGTAGCTATTCATTTATTTATTTATTTATTATTTAGATTTGTATGCCGCCCCTCTCCGCAGACTCGGGGCGGCTCACAACAAGACAAACAAATCGCAACAAATCCAAATAAATTTAAATATTTAAAAAATTTAAAAAGAACACACACACACAAACATACCATGCATAAATTGTACATGCCCGGGGGGGGTGTTTTAGTTCCCCCATCCCCTCATATATTCCTGGATCCTTCATTGACTCTAGTGACAACTTTTTGGAGTTACAAAAGAAATGAAAGAGGTAGTGGTGCTGGTTCTTTTTCTTTTAAAAAAAACTTTGTTAAATTTCAGTAAAAAATACAGGAAGACAAAAATAGAAACAAATAGAAGGAAATATCAGGAAAGAAACAAGGTTAGAAGTGCAAAAAAAATTAAAAAATAGTGATTTCCAACTTTCTTCTACTTGTATACAACTGCAAATATAAAATATGTTAACCCTTTGCTCTAAGATTAATAATAGTATGCAGTATTTCTATAAGCGTAAGCAGTGCTAATTATCACATTCCAAAATTAAAGTTTCATTTCTTTCAGTTTTAAACAAAAACAAAAACAAAAGTGGTTTTTAAGTAGCTAGATAAAATCTTTTCTTTAATTAAAATAGTATTTTCCATCTCCACTAACTATGAATGTCACCATCCATTTCTTCATTGTGGGCATCTGCAAGTCCTTCCATATCTATGCAAAGAAAAGTCTTATTTCTGTTATCATGTATAACAGTAAAGTTTTGTGTTGTTTTTCAAGTTTTTTATTCAGCAACCTAAAAAAAAAATAACCCTCTGCTTTTAATTCTTCATCTATTCCAAGAATTCTCTGAATTAAAGTACATATTGTATCCGATCCTGATATTTCTTAGCTTTCTTACATGTTCATCAATGATAATAGAAAATACCTTGATGCTTTTCCAATATATGGATGACAGACCCTTATACATCTTTGACAAGTTATCAATAAACAATAAACAAATAAATAAAAAACCCACCCTGTTTTGCCTCAGAGAATTTCAAAATAAAATACTGTACTGTGTGTCTATAACAGTGAGCTCATAATAGGGCAACTCTATCAATATCAAAATGCCACTTAAATAGTTGAGCTAGTTTCAAACTAGATTTTGATTTTCTTTCTCTCTTCCTTACTCCCCTTCTTTTTCTTTCTCTTTTCCTTCCTCTCTTTTTTCTATCTGTTTCTCTCTCTTCCTCTCTCTCTCTTTCCCTCTCACTCTTTCCCTCTCGGCTTCTGGGCAGGTTTGGAAAACTCTGAGTTGATTATGATTTTTAAGTGAGCGATTGCTCACTGCTCAGCTTAGAGGGAACTATGCTCAGGAGTGGAGAGGGAATGGAGATTTTGCAGTGCCTTTCCCCTGCCATGCCCACCAAGTCACACCATGCCCACCAGGCCATGCCCCCAGAGCCAATAGTAAAAAAAAAATGGATTTCACTACCAGTTTGAATAAATTAGGGAAATTATAATTATAATTAATAAATAATTATAAATTAGTCATTACTGCCAAGAAGCAACCAGGCTCCCTTATTTATTTACTAGATTTCTGGACAGCAGAAGTTCATTTCAAACAAATATATCAAACTTTCTTCTCTCACTACATGTTGTCCACATTTTTGCTTTAGTTTTTATGCGAGGGGGGGGGGAAGCACACACATACTGTACACATATGAATTAAACTCTCACAATATGCAAGAAATGGCCTGTTTCCTTCACTACAGGACATGCTCCAAACTTCTGTCTTCTGCCTATTTGGGGATATGGGTTCTAGACAGGAGGTACTGTTGGATCACAGTTTGAGATTCAAACTTCAACACCCCTCCCCATAACTTGCTGTTGCCTTTCTTTAAGATCCTCTCTGCAAATACTATTTTGTATAGAAAGATGTCACTTATGTGGAAATCTATCACCAGTCAAGTCAACCCACCATCTGTTCACTCCATGAAAAATCAGGTAACTTCAAAATCCTCTGTTAATCATCTGTTATTTTATTTAAAATGCAGAAAATCCCCCTAGCCTTTCAATATCTGTAATAAATTTATCTAACTCATTGTCTACAATCAATGCAGTTAATTTCACCATCTATTCCAGTTCAGTCAATTTTGAAGTTTATTCTTCAACAATTGGCGTCCCTATTTTTTTCCTATACTTAGCCTTAGAGGTCCTTGCAGGAGTCACCATCTAAAGAAATAATGCCACAATTGATTTCTATTGATTTTGGCCATTGGTTTTTTTTCCCATCATCTTCTTCTTATGCTTCAATTGCTTGGCATTCTCTAGGATCCAGAGGAAGAGGCAGGAGGAATCTGTCAATTTTTCTCAACCAACAATGTTGCTAGTGGAGATAGTGGTGGTAGCAGATGTGGGTTTCAGCAGGTTCTGACCAGTTCTGGAGAACCAGTAGAGGAATATTTTAGTAGTTTGGAGAACCAATAAATACCACCAATTACTGGCTTTCCCCCCATCTATTTTCTGCCTCCTGAGTCCCAACTGATTGGAAGGAAATGGGTATTTTGCAGTATCCTTCCCCTGGAGTGTGGAGGGAATGTAGATTTTACAATATCTTTCTCCTTCTATGCCCACCAAGACATGCACACCAAACCACACCCACCAAGCCATGCCTAGAGAACCGGTAGTAGAATATTTTGAAACCCACCACTGGGTAATAGTGACCATGATTTGGTAGCAATCTTTGGTCCAGTCTTTGTACTTGTTCTCTACTTATGAGACTATTGTAAACTACTTTCTCACTTGAGGATTATTTTGCAGTAGACCTGACACCATCAGTACACTAATGTTAACCTGCTATATTTCTCTTTTTGTCCTAAAGTCAAAGTTGACATCTGAAGAGTTTTTACATAGTATCATAAAAAGAAGCTGGAGCTAAATTCATACAAAGTGAAGATGTTGTTGGTCCAAGGGCCCCAGCTTTGGGATTTGGAAGGTAATAATTGAAATGATCAGAGATACAGCATTTTAGAACCATTGCGGACACTAGATAATCTCATTATATATAGGTGAAATTCAGGGGTGGGTTCTGTTAGAATGCTTAGGAATTATGTGTAATATTCCTAGAACAAAATTTTGCAGAGTAGATGTGGCAGGGGTACATATTCAGCCAATAAACCAGACTAATATAAGTAGAGTATAAATATTATTTACATATATCTAATAGAGTAGTCAGTAAACAATCCAATTCATACACAGATATATCAAGCAATCATATAAAAACCAGATATCAGAACACACAGATCTATACACACAGCAGCTGAACAATAATACTCCCCCCACAAAACACACAGTTCTATACACATATATAGAAACATAGAAACATAGAAGACTGACGGCAGAAAAAGACCTCATGGTCCATCTAGTCTGCCCTTATACTATTTCCTGTATTTTATCTTACAATGGATATATGTTTATCCCAGGCATGTTTAAATTCAGTTACTGTGGATTTACCAACCATGTCTGCTGGAAGTTTGTTCCAAGGATCTACTACTCTTTCAGTAAAATAATATTTTCTCATGTTGCCTTTGATCTTTCCCCCAACTAACTTCAGATATATAATTCTGCAATAATTCTCTCCAGCAGAACACACAGTTCTATATAATACCATAAATATTACTTACATATACAATACATAGACCAACATTTAGCACACAACAAGTCTATAGTATAGTCACACAAACAAAAACTAGAAGAGTGTTAGCAAGAGCAATAGAGAGCAATAGCAGCAATAATAACAATAGCAAGAGGGAAAGGCATCTGACTCCCTTTTATAGCTAATTGCAGTACTAACCCTTAAAGCAACACAAATTTTCCAAACATACATTGCTGGTTAGTTCATGTATTGACAAACCCAACCAGGGAGGTATGTACAGTAATGGGCAGCCAAAATTTTTACTATCACACTGTGGGTGTGGTTTATTTTGTGGGTGTGGCTTAATGGTCATGTGACTGGGTAGAATTGGCTTGCCAGCCATGTGACGAGGTGGGAGTGAACTGTTAAGTCCTTGACTTACAACCTTACCAATGTCACTCACTGGGGTGACAATTTGCTTCATGTTTCCTGCACTCTACTTCTTGGGTGCCCCCCCCCCGCCTCAGGCTGGGTAGCTAGGCGAACGGGTGCTGCCAGAAGCATAAAAGCTGCCAGCACCACTTCCATCCACGTCTTCTGCTTGCACCTCAGGCAGGAGGTGGCCACGTGAGGCTGGAAAGGAGCCGGGCAGGAGAGAGGGAAGCTCGTCCGAGGCCAGGAAGGAGGAAAGAGGAAAAAAGCAAGGAGCACAGAGGCAGCAGCAGCAGAGGGGAAAAATGAGAGCTGACCTGAGACCAGTAATCCAGGAAGTGACAGCCGCCGATCAGCTGGAGTTATGCAGGCAGCTTTATTTCCACCAGTGGAACTGCATTCCACCCCATCCTGCCTGCTGCCCACCCCTGGGTACGTAGTACTGACAGGTTCCACTTACTTTCCCCATCATTTTGCATTGTGACATTTTGCACATGTGTGCATGCATGCTCCGCTTGTATGCTTACGCACATTCCCTCATGCAATTTGGCTTTCGTGCATGCTCAGCAGCAGGAATAAGTCTGAAACACAGCTGTGGAGCAGATCCACTGTGCTTCGGACAGCTCGGGCGATTCAGTCCGAACGAGGAGGAACCCATCCCTGGCAAAATTATTGCAAAGTTCGCTTCAAAGTGGTAGCCTTAAAAATTGTTTTGGAAACTGCAACTGCTCTAAAATGTGGCTAGTGATTGACAGTTCTACCAAAACGTTTTTTTCTTCCATGTCAAAATAGTTGTGATGGGGCGGGTTGTTTTCTGAATCAATTCAGATTGTTCATTATGGTGTAGTAAGGTCTCTCTCTATATATATATAGGTCAAAGCCATCATGTGGAGTTAGAGGCTTTGGACTGCCACAATAACACAGCATAAGGGAATTGGTAGGGGTAGGAGAGAAGTTAATAGCCACAACAAATTCCTTTCCCAGAGTCCAAGGTCATTTTTATTCTGTGTCAACTACAAAAGAGGAAGTCAGTGAATCTTTGCACCAGACTGGTCCACGTGATTGCACTTGTGGGTGTGTGGATGTGGGATGAACCTTAACCTGGGTGGAGAACTGGAGAGAAATTAGTATTGGAATGGCCGAAACGTAACCAACATGGCTCTCCTAATAAATCAAACCTTTTGTGTGAGAATTGGAGTAGATTCTGATTTATTTCTCAGATGCTATTTGGGACATTGACAACCTGCTTACTTTGTCTTTAATCTTTGTGCTTCATGTTTTAATAGTGCACCTTTTGCAATTCCTATCACACATTTATTAAACTTCACATTTAACTACTTTTTCTACACTCTGGAACAGTTTAATATGAGGTTCAATTCTGGCATCTTCTTTGTTATAGTTTAGTCTGCAGAGAGGGGCGGCATACAAATCTAATAAATTATTATTATTATTATTATTATTATTTTCTATTTTATCAGCTTCTATGCCATTTTCATGATTTTCTGCAATGTCAAATGTTAAGTTATATTTAAATGTAAGCAACAACAGCAAAAAGTAATTGGAATTATATGTATTTGTGCCCAACAATCTTGGAGATTTTATGCATTAACATGAAATGTATATCTCTGCAGTTGAAAATGTATTCAAAATAATAGAGCCAGTAAATTCTTTTATGTTACCTTGCCTGATGATCCTGCTCTCTGCTTCACTTATTGCTGTAGTTAAACATTTGTAATGGCTACTACATAACTAATGTCTCTAGTAGAAATAGACATTTATTGGCTTGCATTGTAAGAACATTGCAAAATGGCAAATTATTATAATAGGAATATTTGAATGAAAAATTTAAGATTACAGGAGAGGTCATTATGTTTTTATAGGATCTAGCTTTGCAGTGTTACCGAATTACAGAATCACATTCCTTTTATGAGTATGAAGGTCAGCAAAACATGATTTTATTTCTTGGGAAGGAAAATTAGATAGTCCATTTAAGCTAAACAAGTAGATTGAATATCCTCCCATAAAATTCTATTTATAATCTGTACTATTTCACTATGTTTGTTCTACAGACCCATTTTTAAAATAAAAAATGACATTCTGATTCTTTTCTTTCTTAGTTTCTGATGTCCTGGCAGCTGGCATATAAATTAAATATGTGCTTATGAAGTCCTTGATGCTTTCAAACCTGGATTGTTTGTTTGCAGACATTTCTTTTAAAAAATTATTATTATTATTATTATTTTTGAAGACAAAAACAAAGGGGGAGGGAGTTTCCATTTTACAACAATTCTGTATCAGTGTATATCCATATTTTACATTTTCTCCTACTTCTTATTCACATATATATATTTACTGTAACTTTATTCCTTATATATTATTGAACAGCCCATCTCAACAGAGGTGAGATGGATATGATATCATCTATCTCCAATCCACAACCCAGTCCTGTATCTAGAATTGAAGCCCGGATTTATAAACTTACTTATCCATTTCCATTTTACCACACATTGTGTTTATAAAGCTAAACAGATTTGGAGTGGTCTAGTTTGGCTCGGACCCAAATGATTTGTTCTTTTATTTTATTTTGATTAATGACATTTATAGGGTCACCTAAATTCATGCATGGTGACTCTAGGCCACGTAAAAAAATTAAATTTCCACAATATAAAAACTCTTATCCCCACAATGATAACAATAGTTATAACCACAATCAAACACTTGATCAGATTTATGTGTTTGTAGGCTACCACATTAAAGATACTATTCTTTCATGGATAGAAGCACTAATAATATGCAATGATTTTCTGGCTGTTAAACTAAGTGAAAAGTAGTTTACATTATTCCCTCAGGGTTTACATCAATACAGTTATTACAGAGAGACTGATCATGAATGGCTCTGAAAATAGAAGATTTTTAACTTTTCTTATTGACTTATATCTGTGTAACTACAGAGGGGTTTCCCCCCCTCTTGGCCTAACTTTATATGAACAAATATTTCCTGTTTTCTGTACCCCTTGAAATTCAACATTTGCTATCATCATTTTGAAATTAATACTTTACAGTAATTCATGGGTATGAATGATCAGCAGTTCCTTTATTGTGTGTGACAAGATAGTTATTAAAGTTCATACTCCACTGGCCATGCTGAGGAAAGAAGCCAAGATTACTGACTATTTGCCATTTTCAGTAATGTCTCAACAGAGATATTCTTTTAACCATATTGCTGCCACCTGCTTGACTGTCCCAGCTAGACCAGAGAGACAAAGCATAAGGAAGGAAAGGAGGGAGGGAGGGAGGGAGAAAAGACCTGACCTTGTCAATAAATTATATAGCTGATTATAATGTGGACCAGATTACTTATGGGACCATCTTCTGCCTCTTACATCCCAGTGGCCAGTCAGGTCCCACAGAGTCAGCCTTCTTCAGGTCCCATCAGCCAGACAATGTTGTCTGGTGGGACCTAAGGGAAGAGTCTTCTCTGTGGTGGCCCAGCCCTATGGAATGAGTAGCCCTCAGAGATCTCTACTGCTCTCACTCTTCATGCCTTCCGTAAACTTTTAAAGACTCACCTCTATACAAAATGTCCATGCCCCCATCCAGGTAGGAACCCAATACTGCTCTTGAGCCAAAGAGGCCATTTATATCAAAATTGAACAGCCTGTCTTAATAGAATTGAATACGACATCACCTATCTCCAATCAATAACCCTGTCCTGTATATAGAATTGGAGCCAGGATTTATAAACTTACTTATCCATTTCCATTTTTAAAAATTCTATGTTATAATAGTTCAGATATGCCAGCGTTTACTCATGTACCAAAAGTATTTCCATGGGAAAAATATAAAAGTTCAAGATCCAATCTGTAATCTATTGGGATAAATTATTAATCAGCAATAAAACATATTTTCCTTTCATAAACTATAGAATATGCATCATGTGCTTAAATATAATTCATGTTATTTGTAAACAGAAAAGTATAGGTTCAAAATGATTGTCAGCAGCAAAACTCAATAAATTAAAATCCTGTTCAAAGTTAGCAACTGCTTGTTTTAACTTCCTTCAAATTAGACAGAGTTCCATATGATTTTATCTGTTGCTTTGCTTCAAACTTTTCTAAGGTCATTTGCATGATATTCATGCCCTTTTCTTTACTACATGTGAGATTTATTATATATTTATAATTTATAATTGCCTGAACTTTTTTTTATTTCTGCACATGAGATGAGCTAATGATGCAGGAATATGTTAGTTGACATTCTTGGATATATTATAAAGTTGATTCATATGCCACTTATGATAACATAATTTTCTCTTTTTCTCCAAAATTTAGGTTAAAAGAACATTTTATGGAGACATCATATATTGTCATGCCAATTATATTCAAGAGATTGCACATAACATTTTAATACTTCAACATAATTAATTCATGTGAGCATTTACTGAAAGAATTTGTTCTCTCGGATATGAAAAACATATGCAAGATCATATGGACTAGGTAATTTATTTTGAGATTTATAAGATCACATATATAGTTTTTATAGTATATGCTGCATATATACTTTCTCACTATCTGCACACACAGAGACAGACACACACACATAATGTATATGTGTATATGTACAGTATGTATGTATATGTGTAAATATATACAGTGGTACCTCGTGATACGAACCCCTCGTGATATGAACTTTTCGAGATACAAACCCGGGGTTTGGAATTTTTTTGCCTTTTCTTGCAAACTTTTTTCACCTTATGAACCCGCCGCCGATCGCAAAAATGGTGCTCCGCTGGGCGGCACTGCCCATCTGTAACCTTCTGAAACAGCCGGGCGCTTCTTGGCGGCCTCCAGAACCTGAACCCAAACTTTTGCCGAACTTCCATGTTCAGCGTTCGTGAGAAGCGCCGCCGCCCGTCTGTCACCTTCTGAAACAGCTGGGCGCTTCTGGCCGTTCTCCCGAACGCTGAACCCGGAAGTTCAGCAAAAGTTTGGGTTTGGGTTCCGGAGGCCGCTGAGAAGTGCCCGGCTGTTTCACTAGGTTACAGACGGGTGCCGGCGCCGGGCGGAGCGCCATTTTAGCGATCAGCGGCGGCATTTTCGGCCAATCTGGAGGCTCAAACACAGGTGGGGAATCCCAATAGGGAATTCCATGGGCGGAGCTTTGACGTCACGAAGACATCCTTCCTGGACGCCATGTTTCGGCCGACCAGGAAGGACATCTTCGTGATGTCAAAGCTCCACCCATGGAATTCCCTATTGGGATTACCCACCTCCTTTTGAGCCTCCAGATCGGCCAAAAACACCACTGCCAATCATAAAAACAGCACTCCGCTGGGCACCGCTGCCTGGCTGTAACCTTCTGAAACAGCCAGGAGCTTCTTGGCGGCCTCCGGAACCCGATCCTGAACCCGAACTTTTGCCGAACCTCTGGGTTTGGCATTCGGGAGAATGCCCAGAAGTACCCGGCTGTTTCAGAAGGTGACAGGCGGGCGGCAGCGCTTCTCGGCGGCCTCGCAAACCTGAACCTGAAAAGTTTGGCAAAAGTTCAGGTTCGGGTTCGGGAGAACGCCGAGAAGCCCCCCGGCTGTTTCAAAAGGTGACAGCCAGACCATGGCACCCAGCGAAGCACCATTTTGCTATTTTTTCCCCTTGCATGCATTAATTGCTTTTACATTGTTTCCTATGGGAAACATTGTTTCGTCTTACGAACTTTTCACCTTATGAACCTCCTCCCGGAACCAATTAAGTTCGTAAGACGAGGTATTACTGTGTGTATATATATATGTATATATAGATAGATCAATAACTATAAAGAGATTATATATATATACAGTGTATATATATATATATATATATATATATATATATATATATATATATATATATATATATATATATATATCAATAGAGAGATAGAGATAGAGATAAAACACATATTAGCTGTAGAAGAGGAAAACAAGGGAAAAAAACCCCAACCCAGTCTCCATCCAGTATTCATCTGGATAACATCCTTATAAGAAACAGCAGACAGCCTGCCTCCTGCATGTCGGCTGCAGCCATCGGGGAAAACTGGAGCCTTAGGTGCAAAGCAGATGATTGGCAGTTGGATTGGTCTCCCGGAATATCACCAATCAACTGTTCTAGGTAGTGGGAACAAAAGATAACAATAGGTGGTGGGAGTTTGCCACCACCAACTATTACCATCTTTTGTTCCCACTGGCCCCTATTTAATACCACCCATTTGCCACTGCCCATTTGCCATTGTGTGCCACCAATAATTGCTACCACCTGTTCACTGCTGTCCATTCATTGTTATTCACTACTGCTGCCACCGATCACTGCCACCCGCTGACCACCGCCCATTCACCACTGATTTCCATAACCCATTTCCTGCCCTCATTCATAACTGATCGCTGCCGCCCATTCACTGCCACCTGTTCACCATCACCTATCATAGTAGCAAATGTGAGGTGATAGGTGGTAGCAAATAGGCAACAGTGATACCTGCCACCTAGAACAGCTGATTGGTGGTGTTCCAGGAAGCCGACCTAACCACCAGTCAACTGCTTGGCAATGAAGGCTCTAGTATTCCCCAGTGGCTGCAGCCCCAACCCACCTCCTTCCTGCTGCAATATTCGCTATAAGATGCACAGATATTTCCACCCACTTTGGGGAGGTGGGGAGTGTGTCTTATAGTGCAAAAAATGTGGTATTATATACATACATACATTCACAGTTAGTTTTAAACTTATGCCCACAGTTGACTTACAACTCCATTGTAAAATAAATTTTGCCCCCTTCTATGATCATTTTTGGTATAGAATCGCTGCAGTTATTAAGTTAATGACACAATTGTTAAGTGAATCCGGCTTCCCTATTGACTTTGCTTGTCAGAAGGTCACAAAGGAGATTCACATGACTCTGGGCAACTGTCATAAATATGAGTCAATTGCCAAGTGTCTGAATTTTAATAATGTGGCCATAGGAATGATGCAATGATTATAAATTGGCAAAGCAGTCATAATCCCCCCCTCACAGACACACAAACACACATTTTGTATATATTGTTGTGGCCCATGCTGCATCCCACACAGCTGGTCACGGATCTCGAGGATCGAGAAATGTTTGTGGCCAAGTACCCTAGGCCCGTATACCTGACACCTGAGTCTGATAGTAAGGAGGTCGGAGAGGATGTGATACTAGAGGCTGAAAGCCAATCAGGGCCTTCTGCACCTCCTGAGATGCACATGAGTGACTCAGGAGAAGAGGAGAAGCCTCTTCTTGATGCTAGGGTATGCACAGTTGCCAGAAGGCACGAGTGGCTAAGAAAGAGGAAGTCTCTGTGTGAATAGATCTCTAGAACAATTGGCCATGCCCTTGGGCACTTTAAAGTTGAACCACATGATGCTTCAGTATGGAAGTCAACTTTCATTATCTTCCATATGTCCGTGCAGATTTCTCTCTTGTGATATTATTTTTTCAATGAGGAATTACAAACAGGGGAGTTGGGATCATTATTTCCGGACTTCCTGCCAACTCAGAGTCAGTCAGTTAATGATAGCTGTGTGTTCAAAGAAAATGTCTGCAAATTTGGTTTCTGTTTTGGACTCTAATTAGCAGCTGGCACCAAAAAGATTTATTTCTTGCTTTGTTGCTAGGTTTCTAAATCCAAACCTCCCTGCTCCTAAAATATTAGAATTGCATGCTTAAATATTTTAAAATCAGTGTGTGTGTGTGTGTGGGGGGGGTATTTCTTGGAGGGGTGCTCGTCACTGGGACACAACATATACATGAGATAAAGTATCAAAAAATGTAAATCTAATATTATGGTTCCTCACAATAAACATTACTGCTGTCTACATGGGGCTACCTTTGAAAAGTGTTCGGAAACTTCAGATCGTGCAGAATGCGAGAGCAATCATGGGCTTTCCCAAAAATTCCCATATAACACCAACACTCTGCAGTCTACATTGGTTGCTGTTGTGATTCCGTCTGAGGCCCCTGGTGCTCTCTGGAAAGGCTGAAAAGGCAGACCCACCCTTCCTGGCTTGTGGAGTATTATCTTTGGGAGTCCTGGGACCTGGCTGTGATCTTTGGCGTCTTGGAATTTTGGTTTGTGACTTTGAATACTGAAACCTTGGGGGGAAAAGGTGTGGGTCTTATTCTCTACAGTGGTGGGTGTGCCAGCAAGAAGTCTGCTGTATTGTCTGGCCATCAGGACTCTGCTGTGAAGTCTCATAGCCTGCCTGTTGGGAAGAACAGGTTTTTCTCTGTGTTTATTTTTCAAACTATAAAGTGCTTTTGCTTTTACCAGCGTGTCTGGCTGCTTTTTCCAGTTGGTGTTGAAGTCTGGGGGCACCCAGACAGAACAGTTGCCGATCAGTTTCCGGTCACAATTTAAAGTGTTGGTTATGACCTATAAAGCCCTTCATGGCACCGGACCAGATTATCTCAGGGACCGCCTTCTGCTGCACGAATCCCAGCGATCAGTTAGGTCCCACAAAGTGGGCCTTCTCCAGGTCCTGTCAACTAAACAATGCTGTTTGGTGGGGACCAGGGGAAGAGCCTTCTCTGTGGTGGCCCCGACCCTCTGGAACCAACTCCCCCCGGAGATTAGAATTGCCCCCACCCTCCTCGCCTTTCGTAAGCTCCTTAAAACCCACCTCTGCCGTCAGGCATGGGGGAACTGAGATACTCTTTCCCCCTAGGCCTTTACAATTTATGCATGGTATGTTTGTTTGTAGGTATGATTGGTTTTAAAATAAGGGTTTTTTAGTTATTGTAGTATTGGATTTACATGCTGTTTTCATTATTGTTGTTAGCTGCCCCGAGTCTACGGAGAGGGGCAGCATACAAATCCAGTAAATAAAATTAATTAATTAATTAATTAATTAATTAATTAAGGTAGCATTTCACTTTTGGTTTCGTTAGCCATTGCACGTTGTGCATAATTTCCTTGCCATTTTGGCAGATGTTCAGCTGCTGGTAGCATATTTCAGCATATTTTCTTTGTGGAGGCACTTCACTATATGCCGCTAAATATCCAGATGGCTTTATCATAGCAAAATATTAGCTATTACACATCTTGGGAATCATAATCTTCTTAATGTGTCTGCAAAGTGTGTGCTAATTATAACTTTTAAAACATTATTGGAGAAAGATATTAAAAACATATTGTAAGAGTGTCATTAGAGGGAAAGGTGAATCATCCCTTGGTACATTAAAGATGATGAGATGGTATAGAAGGTAAAGTTGTATTTTTATCTTTCTTGCAACTTAACTCCTTTCACGCAGACAAGAGTTAGGGCTGCATTTAGTTCCAAACATGTAATTCAATTCAATGAAGCTTTGAGCAAATCACCCTTGGAAATCGAAATGGGGACCTATTTTGAAGCAACAAATTGAACTGGCGAATCTGAGGCACTTCAGAGTTTTCCAAAGCATTTCATCAGTTTTCTGCTGCTTTGGAGATTCTAACAGACAATATATAATGTTGCCATGACATTTTAACTGGGATGGTTGAAAGGTATGAAGGGCTGTTTGATACTGAAACAAGCAGCTAGCCAAAACAATTTATCACCTCATTAAACTCTGTGCCTATATTTACATCATTGGCAATCATTTTTCTTCATAACCAGTAATTTGGCTGGTTTGCTGTTTTAGTTACTACATTTGTTATGCTATGGGTTTGCTACTGGTCCTGCAAAAATATCTCCATGATAAATCCACTGATCAAATTTCAGGGTATGGTTTAAAATGTTGGGGATTTTTAGTATTTTTCATGGATCAGATTAAATTTGTTAAGAGTGCCTACCTAACACATACTGGCCCAAACATTTACTGTTCTAAAAATAAGGATGAGTTATGTTAACAGAAGTCTTTTAAAATTAAAATTTTTAAGCATTGTTTTTTGTATACTAATTGGATTGGATTGATTCATTATTGTTTTTTGTATATGTTGTGAGCCATCCCGAGTCCTTGGACAGGGCCGGCATACAAATCCAAATCAACAAATCAACAGATCAACAGATCAACAGATCAACAGATCAACAGATCAACAGATCAACAGATCAACAGATCAACAGATCAACAGATCAACAGATCAACAGATCAACAGATCAACAGATCAACAGATCAACAGATCAACAGATCAACAGATCAACAGATCAACAGATCAACAGATCAACAGATCAACAGACAAACCGACAAACCGACAAACCGACAAACCGACAAACCGACAAACCGACAAACCGACAAATCGATAAATCGATAAATCGATAAATCGATAAATCGATAAATCGATAAATCGATAAATTAATAAATCGATAAATCACTGTATGTCAATTTTCCTGGAAATCCACCAGGAAAAACAATGTACATTAACCCGCAATGACAAATCAATGATCCCCTTTTCTGAATACTACTGAAAAAGTAAAAAAGTAAATACATATCTGAATATAAAATAAATAAAATCATGAAATTATTTACAATAAGAATATAATGTGTGTCCAGTAATAATTCTAATTATAGAAAATTATAGAAAATGACAAGTTGGCATTTTGGCCTTCAGATATTCAGATTCATTAATAAACATTTAATCATTTTATGCATACTTAACCAAATTATTTTGTTTCTGCTACTTTCATTTCCTCAGCTTACCTATTACTAATTCTGAAGCAATGATTAAGTAATCTTAGAGGAATATGGACATAACCTTGAAGGAGGAATGCAAGGGCAAATACATAAAGATTAGGTTACTTCTGAAAAGTGAAAAGGAAATCAGAAGAAACTCAGAAATGACCTCCCTTGGATTCTCTTTAGTATAAGAGAGAAACTCTACCAACCTTTAAGATTCTGTTATTATGCCCTGCAGCAATAAAAATAGAATTCCAGTAGTCCTTATGAAGTCTTACCTGGCCTGATCTACTTTGAAAAGCTGACAGTAATCTTGTAGGTTTTGTTTGTCCTTCTTCACTCTCTAACACAGAAAACTGTCAGTCACATACCTTAGAAATTTCCTAGAGGAATCCTATTTTTCAGTATTTGTCCTGTTAAAGTTTCTTGTAAATATTCATTTTTACTTCTTTAAAGGATATGGACTTTATTTTTGAAAAGTATCATTTACATCATATTAATTGACTGGGCAGTAAGTAAGAAATACAACAACAGTATTGCCATCACTCATTTCTCAATATTATTTAGTCACTTCGAATCACATTGCTAATCATTTAAACTTTTTCTATCTTGCATTGATAAAATCCACCTTTTGCTTCAAGGAGTGTCACAGGGGATACAATTTCCAATAATATACTGATATTTGCAGATGTAGACACATCGCAGTACAGTGGTACCTCGTGATACGAACCCCTCGTGATATGAACCCAGGGTTCGGAATTTTTTTGCCTTTTCTTACGAACTTTTTTCGGCTTACGAACCCACCGCAGATCGCAAAATGGTGCTCCACTGGCCGCCGCCGCCCGGCTGTCACCTTTTAAAACAGCCGGGGAGCTTCTCGGCGTTCTCCTGAACACCGAACCCGGAAGTTCGGGTTTGGGTTTGGGGTCCGGAGGCTGCCGAGAAGCGCCGGGCTGTTTCAGAAGATTACAGCTGGGTGGCGCCGCTCAGCAGAGTGCCATTTTTGCGATCGGCGGTAGCGTTTTTGGACGATCTGGAGGCTGGAAAGGAGGTGGGGAATCCCAATAGAGAATTCCATGGGCGGAGCTTTGATGTCATGAAGACGTCTGACCTCTTTTTGATTAGTTTCCATCCATTTGGTTTTTTTTTGTCTTGCCTGCTTTGGAAAATAGATTGTCCGCCTCTTCTTTGTGGAAATCTTTCAAATATGGAAACATTGCTATCATGTCACTCCTAGTGACTTGACAAACTCAATTCCTGCAACTGTTCTTCATATGTTTTACTTCCAGCCCCTTTATCATCATTGTTCTTTTTTGCACTCTTTTCAGAATCCCTACATTTTTTAATAATATGTTGACCAAAACTTGTTGCAGCATTTTAAGTGTGGCCTTATTAAGGAGGTATTTGTACTTCAACATAATTTTCATTCTATCCCTCTGTTAATGCAGTCTAGAATTTTATATTGGCATTTTTGCCTTCTGTCACACATTGTTGGCTCATACCTAAGTGATTGTCCACTAGGACTTCAAGATCCCTCTCATTGTTATTGAGCCAGTGTTCACCAATCTCTACCTGTAAATTGGGGGGGGGGGGGTTCCCCTAAGTGCAAAACCTTACTTTTCTCTATATTCAATTTTATTTTGTTAGTTAGGGCCCAGTATTCAAGTCTATTCAGATCCATCTGGATTTTGATCTTTTTGTTATCTGCAGATTTGATGAGTTCCCCTCCTATTCCCTCATTTAAAGGAAAATGTTGAAGTGTATTGGGCCTAAAACAAAATCTTGGGGTATCTCACAGCTTACTTCCCTTTATGCAGTTGCAATTCCATCTGTAATTCCTACACTTTGAGTGCAGTTTGTCAGCCTGTTACAAAACCATCTGATGCGATGCTGTCTATTCCACATTTTTTTTTAGCTTACCAAGAAGTAGGTTGTGGTTTTCTTTGTCAAATGCCTTACTGAAATCTAAGTAAATTATGTCTGCTGCATTTCACTGGTCTACAAATTTAGTCACTTTGTTGAATAATTAAAAGAGATTTATTTGGGATGATCTGTTTTTAAGAAACCCAGATTGGGTTCTGGTTATAACTTTGCTTGCTTCTAGGTGTTCAGAGATCTCTTTCTTGATTACTTTTCCAAGTAACTTACTAAGTATTGATGTCAGACTGATCTGTTACATGCAACTTTTTTTTTTGAAGACAGGAACCACATCAGCACTTTTCCAGTTCTCTGGTAGTTCCCTGATTTCTAAGGCCTCTTTGAACCCCATTATTTTATAACATGTAAGCAGAAATTAATCACTCAGTCACCAACAATAGTGGATCAGCAGCTCTCAAAACATACATTTCTAATCAGTAACTACTTAGGATACAATCTTTTCAAGCACAATAGCCCCCCCCCCCTGTTGAACCAATCTCCTGATAGTACTTCCTGTTTACTCTGTCTGTGAACTCACTGCTTGGGACCTGCATTTATAATGTATTCTGAAGAATGTTGAAGTATTAGGATGTTAATTATATTCAGCAAGAGAATAGTTTCTAAATATTCATACATACTGAATTATATTATCTAATTTTTCACAAAAAAGTGTCCCTAAATTATGTCTTATTTTAATTAGTAAATAAATGAACACTGTTTCTTGGGAGATGATGTATTTTTCATTTACTCTGACATATCTATCACACCTGGATTCAGAGTAGAACTGTAATATTTCTTAACATTAGTACTTTTATTGTTACTGATAATATATGTTATGACAGAGTTAGAATAAGGAACATTTACAGTTTCATTAGAGTTTCATTACTGAAATCTACCTGTCATAAAATAATAAGAGATAAACATAATATTTTTGTTGTGGTTAGCTCTGGCCCAGCTCCTGTCCCAAGGAATGTGCAGGTGGATGTGGGGGAAACATCCACATGCCGCAGGCCTGTTTTGCTCCCGATGGAATCTGCCGACAAAGCCTCCTCTGACCAAGGAAGCGTGAGTGACAGGGAAGAGGGGAGTTTGGCAGACAGCCCAGGAGGAGATAAATCATCTGTATCATCCTTGGATTCTTAACAAGAATTAATGACACACCCACACATGCGTAGATTGATGCATAGGAGACAACAACTGAAGGATTATTACAAGAGAAAACGAGGCCACCCATGGTTGGGTGGGGCTGCTGTAATTGTTCTATAGATAAAAAGAACAGTGTGCTGGTTTAGCCTTGTGGCAGTTTATCTAATTCATTGTTTCGTCAAGATCGTGGTTTTTGTGCTGTTCAAGATTGTGTGTGGACTCTCTGGACTTTAGAATTGGACTCAATTTCCCAATTATTGGGTGAGCGATTGGATTGCATTTAACCTGTGCCTTGTGTGTACCAGAAAATCCCTTTGAGCTGTTTCTGTTTTTCTGTTTATAAAAACCTTTGGGTTTTCCTTTTATCGTGTAGTGTGTGTCTCCCTGGACTAATTACCCTGTAATTAGTTGAAACACTTCGGTAGAACATATTTTAATCCTGGGACTTTAATTATTGTATTGTATTATATTAAACTAAGTTCTATTAAGGGCTTATATCAAGATACGTTTTCTAACAAAAGTGAGGACTGAGAACTGAACTGTCTATCTTTCTTAAGCTGCATTGTCTTGTCTTGGAATTAAACATCATTTTGTCAGCTAAAATGCACTGAAGCTGACAAGATGTAATTTAATTGATTTTTAATTAATGATATTTTTCTCAAATACATCTTGCATATTTTTACCTTATGTGCAAGCATGTATGAATTTTTCTTAAGAAATAGAAATCAAATATTTTGTTTTCAATTTTCTTGTGCATTCCCAGAGGCCAAAGAATATAGCCAAGGGCAGATATAGAAAGTTATGCATGGCCTTATTTAAATTCTACTTACTTATTTTCATAGGACCCAAGAGTCCTTAATATTAAAGGAAAACTGGGTAGTGGGAATATAATATGTAAGCTTCTCCCCTTCCCTTTTTTAAATTCCAAGATAATGAAGCTGTAAAGGGCTTAATTTCTTTTTGTTTTGTGAAGCAAATAGTTATATATTAGCATTGGTATCTATTATTAAATTATCATCTACTAATAATATATTTTATTTTATTTTATTTTATTTTATTTTATTTTATTTTATTTTATTTTATTTTATTTTATTTTATTTTATTTTATTTTATTTTATTTTATTTTATTTTATTTTATTTTATTTTATTTTATTTTATTTTATTTTATTTTATTTTATTTTATTTTATTTTATTTTATTTTATTATTTTATTTTATTTTATTTTATTTTATTTTATTTTATTTTATTTTATTTTATTTTATTTTATTTTATTTTATTTTATTTTATTTTATTTTATTTTATTTTATTTTATTTTATTTTATTTTATTTTATTTTATTTTATTTTATTTATTATTTTATTTTATTTTATTTTATTATTATTTTATCTTATCTTATCTTATCTTATCTTATCTTATCTTATCTTATCTGATTGATTGATTGATTGATTGATTGATTGGATTTGTATGCCGCTCCTCTCCGGAGACTGGGGCGACTAACAGCAATAATAAAACAGCATATAATAATAATCCAATACTAAAAACAGTTAAAAACCCATTATTATAAAAACCAAACATACATATAGACATTCTATGCATAAAATTGTAAAGGCCTAGGGGGAAAGAGTATCTCAATTCCCACATGCCTGGCGGCAGAGGTGGGTTTTAAGCAGCTTAAGAAAGGCAAGGAGGGTGGGGGCAATTCTAATATCTTAATTAATATTACCTCAAGTTCCTTATGGCTGCCATCTTGTCTACCTTGAGATGATCTCTAAAAACCCGTGTTCTACCCCTGAGGATAGGTGGTTTGGAAAGGTCAGTTAAGGATGACACTGAGGTATGTAATATTTCTAAGTTTCTTTTCATATACCAGTTCTGTTTTTCTATTATGTTTTGTGTTGTCTTGCATATGTCTTTAATCTTGTGAAATAGCCCAAGGTTGTTTGGTAGTTGGGTGGCCTAGAAATGTAACAATTGAATAACACTTCATTGTCATACTTAAATATCTCAAATAACCCTTTCCATCATTCCAATAGATTGCTTTCTTGTTAGTCATTTATTACTGTTTTCAGCCAAGTGCTACATTGTGCACTAAATCAGATTGAAGCAGCAGCAATAAAATAATGCCCTAGCTCCTTTTATGGCAGTAGAACCTTAATTAAAGAACCCAACTGCTGCACTTTAATTGAAAAGAATTTTTTTTTTCAGAGTTTCCCCCCCAAATTTATACAAGTCATATTTTGATAATTTCAAAATCAAACCAGTAGTGTCTAACAAAACAACAACAACAACAATAAAGATTTAATGATAAGCTAATTAGCCAAGAGGTGACAAAAATTCTAAAGTGATGGACAGCTTTTAGAAGAAAGTCCCCAATGATCCAGAGATGTGTCATTATAATTATTGATAAGGGGCAACATTTCCAGGACAGAGCTGTTGCACAATTTAGAAGCCCTTGTGGATTTGTGGCTGCTCCTAAAGGGCCCAGAAAGAAGTAAGAATGCTGTTCTTAAAGAAGTAAAGCTTTTTAAGGAAGATTTTTTACTTACCGCCACAACTGGTGGAATTCACATGCAGCTTCAGGTTTCCGGTGTGCTCATGCAGTGAGATTTTGCTTCTGCACATGTGCAGGAAGAAAAAATCTCATGAGAAGTCATACGCGTGTGCGAGATTTTGGTGGGTTTTTTACTTCCACACATGCGCAGAAGCAAAATCTTGTTGGAACGCACACTCCGGAGACCCAGAGATACACACACAGCTCCATTTTCACTACTGGTGCACAGCGTGGCCACTATCGGGTAGCAACCCAACACTGGTTCTTAGTATGATGGCCTTTATAGTACATTATCAATCGGGGTGGGTGGGGGGTGTTCACTTACCTTTCCTACCAGTTCGCATCACGATGAAAGTGCTTCTCTCACAAGCACGGCCCATCACATCACACAAATGACTCTTTGTGTCTCTGCAGACGCCTCTGCGCATGCACAGAAGCCTCTGAGCATGAGCAGAGGGTTCTTTGCCTGCTGTGATGACAAAAGAACCGGTTCAGGGTCATGGACAGCCAGTCATTGCTGCCGGTTCGGCAAACAGGTAGAAATTTCCACCACCAGTATGTGAGAACCGGTCCAAAGCAGCAATTCACCACTGATTATCACCCAAGATATAATGTGAATATTATTTTAGCTAGATGAGAAAAAAGAACAAGACATACTAAGCCCTATGATAGTTATGGCGAACCCCTTTTTTCCTCGGGTGCCAAAAGCGCAAGCACGTGCGCTATTGCAAATGTGTGTGCACTCAATCAAATGTGTGTACATGCCCACAACCCTAATTCAATGCCCCCTGTGCTCCACCCCCTGTGCATGCATGCATGGCCCCCCATGCTGCTCCATCCCCAGGTATGTACACACGACCCCCTCTCCCCTTCATCCCTTTCCTCTCCTGGAGCCTGGAGAGGGCAAATAAAGGCTTCCCCCATACCCTGGAGGCCCTCTGGAGGCCGGAAATGTCCTCCCAGGGCCTTCGTGTGAGCCACAAATCAGCTGGACAGCACATGTGTGTGTGCTGGAGTTGAGCTAGAGCAATGGCTCATGTGCCAGTCGATATGATTCGTCTGCCATCTGTGGCAAGAGTGCCATAGGTTTGCCAGCACTGCCCTATAGAACAGGGGCCAAGAGCTGGGCCTCTTGCTCCCAATCAATACCAATTAGGTCTGATAACAGAGGAAGGAGATGAACCAACACAGAATTGTGACACCCACCCTAATTCTCTCAGATGGCCCAGGAGCATGATGGTTTTGAAAGCCATTGAGAGATCAAGAAGAGAAAGAATGGATTCACCACCTCCATACCATTCCCACTAGAAATCATCCATGAGTGTGACCAATGCATTTGGATCCCATATCCAGGCCCGAAACCTAACTGAAAAAAGTACAGATAATACATTTCCTCTAGGATCCTCTGGAGTTGTAATCCCACCACTTTCTCATCCACCTTCCCTAAAAAGAGGAGACAGGAGAATGAACAAACAATGACCAGAATGATAGAATCCATTGATGGCTTTTTGAGCAGGTGGGAAAAACTTTCCAACAAAGATGAATTCACCATCACTTGGACCCATCCACATATCTCCAAGGCAGCCTTAACCAGCCAGGAAGGCCATGGATTTATTGCACAGGTGGTGGTATTTATTGTACATTCCAGAAGACCATAACTTCTTTTGGTCCAAAATAATCATATCATTTACAGGTAACTGAGTAAGCCCAGCATCTCTTCAGAACTTGCACCACACTTGGTATCCAACTGGAATGAATTCAAGATACACAAACCATAGACACTTTAGTTGATTTCATTCTATAAACTATTAAAAATTGCTGAGATGTGGTTTTTTACTAATTTAATAAATAAATAAATGACAAATAAGCCTTTAAAGCCCTTCATGGCACTGGAGCAGAATACCTCCGGAACCGCCTTCTACTGCATGAATCCCAGCGGCCGATAAGGTCCCACAGAGTTGGCCTTCTCCAGGTCCCATCGACCAAATAATGTTGTTTGGCAGGCCGCAGGGGAAGAGCCTTCTCTGTGGCGGCCCCAGCTCTCTGGAATCAACTCCCCCGGAGATTAGAATGCCCCCTCTCCTTGTCTTTCGCAAGTTACTCAAGACCCACCTACATCGCCAGGCCTGGGGGAATTAAGATATCTCCCCCAGGCTTTCTTATATTTTATGTTTGGTATGTATGTGTTGTATAGTTTTTAAATTGTTAGGTTTTTTTTAATGTAATTTTGTTATTAGATTTGTTCCATTGTTATACTGTTTTTATTGTTGTTGTGAGCCGCCCCAAGTCTTCGGAGAGGGGCGGCATACAAATCTAATAAATTGAATTGAATTGAATTGAATTAATATGACAAGACATATAGTATGTCACAGAAGTGAGTACACTGCATCACATTTTGTAAATATTTAAGTCTATCTATTCATGTGACAACACTGATGAAATGACACTTGGCTACAATGTAAAGTAGTGAGTACACAGCTTGTATAACAAGGTAAATGTGCTGTCCCCTCAAAATAACGCAACCCTCAGCCATTAATATTTAACAAAATACTTTTGCAATTCCATAATCTGGCAATGATATATAAGGTTACAGCCAAAATTAATTATTGTATATTTTAAACAGCGTAGTTTTGGGATATATTTAACATTTCAAGTTTATTCTTTTTCTATAGCACTGGAAGAAAATCAGATTTGTAATCAAGATGGTAGAGTAATTAAACCTTCTCTTATCATACCTCTGATGAATATTATTATGTGAAACCTAAAGCTAATAACATCATTTCATTGGGAACTCTGTAGGAAGAAAGTGGTTAAGCACTCCCCCCCCCCAACGCACTGTGTACCTAATTGAATTCTTCCACATGTGTTATTGGTAACCCAGGTATAATGAATAGATTTGAATACATTTATCATGTTGCTGAATTTATTTCCTTGCACTGGTCTTCAGCTTTAAAGACCAATAAATGAAATCAGTACATTCCAACTATATCAAACAAGACACAAATGTTGTGTGTGCCCTCAAGTCAGTATTAGCTTCTGGAGATTTTCTGCAGAAAATGATTTATATTTTATATTTGTCACTGCCTGCTTCCTAGGATTGAAGGGGAGACTGGTGCAAGATTATCCAGCTGTTTTCTAAGGCAGAACTAAAACTTGCCATCTCTAGTTGGGGTCTTAATACAGAAATTAGTTTCCTGCCAAAATATATGAACTAGGAAATAAATCTACATTTTAAAAGATAGTTTCTGAAAAATTTCTAGCCCTTATTGTTGTGGTCCAGCCTGAGGCAGATCAAAGGCCAGCTGCGTCTCTGCTGGCTCCATGCCCGGAGGAGGTTGACAGTGAAGAGGAGGGGGCTGAGCAGTTGGACGGGGAGGGTCCAGTCAGGAATGTGACGAGGAAGAACAGCATGGGAGCCCCGGGGAGGGGCCCTCCCCTGCCAGTAGCTTGAAGTCATTAGGTGATGAGGCACAAGCTGTCATTGACATGCGACAGAGATGTTTAGATCAAAGGAAGGATCAATTGAGGAGATATTATCAGCACTGAATAAGGACCATCAGGGCTTGGGTGTGGTCCTCATTAGCAGGGAAGGGTTTATAAGGCAGGCAAGCTATTGAAGCCATGTGGAGTGTTATCAGTTTGGAGTTCCTGTAACCTGCATTGTTTCTCGGCGTCTCTGTTCCTGGCTTGTGGCCCAGCAGTCTTGAAGAACTGTGGGAGGTGTATGTCTGTTATCCACAGCCTCATCTTGGCAGCAAGAATCCTATATTGATGCATGGACAATTACCTTCGTGTATATATTTGGAGTTCCAGTGTTTTTCTGCTTTGTAAGGACATTTTCTGTTAGCTTCATTTTCCTTGAACATTATAAAACTGTATTTGAATTTTACGGTGTGTCTGGCTTATCTTTTTGGGTTGGTTATAGCTTCCGGAGTGACCCAGACAGAACACTTATATATCACCAAAATTATTATTTGTAACCTTAAAATAAAATAGTCATCCTCCTATTCAAGGCAACATGGTTTACTAAAAGTCAGTGTATTTAAGAAAGTGATACACTTCTACATTTAATAACAACCCACCTAAAAATCTATTCAGATGTAGGTTTTCAAAGAAAAATAATTGCTTCTTTAAAGAATATTTATAAAGAATAATTCAAAGTAATGCAGACTTACAAAACTACTGAAAGAATAGATAAAAGCCTTTAAAAGTGAAGTCTGTTTAACTTTTCTGTTAATTATCATTTGGTCACTTCTCTGGCATATTTGTAAACAGTAAATTGGTTCTGAAAAAGCTTTAGCTCAGCAAACTGCTTTGGAACCACAGTGCCTTGATTCATAGCTGCATATTCCCAATTACTTTTTAAGTGTCTGCCTGACAATGCAAATTCTTAAACTTAACAGCTGTCAACTTCCTGGTACTAATTTCTATTTACATTTACCTGAAAACATGCTTGCTGTGCATTTTGTAATCCACCCAAGCAATTTTTCATTTACATCCTTTCACATTACACGTACTGTAGATTTAGGATGTTGTTTACCTGTTTATCTTCTTTGAGTAAACATTTATCAAGTTGTACTATTAGGTTCATAGGGTTAGGATGGTATTCATGTATTTAATGTGCTTTAATGTTGTTTATTAATATTAATAGCTAACTAAGTGTTATAAATTAAATAGGTTGTTTAATTGCCTAGCTACTTGAAGATCCAGGTAGTTTTGCAGCATTCCAACACCTGTTTTTATTTCCATTACCTGTTAAGATGCCAGAATTCATAACGTATAATATGTTATATGTTACAATAAGTTACATGTGTATGTATATATTCCTACATGTGTATGTATATATTCCTACATTGAATTTGTGGAAATTTAATAATGTTCAGCATTTAATTAGCAGTGTAATTACAATATTAGAATTGCCCCCACCCTCTTCGCCTTTCGTAAGCTTCTAAAAACCCATCTCTGCCATCAGGCATGGGGGAAACTGAGATATTCTTTCCCCCTAAGCCTTTACAATTTATGCATGGTATGCTTGTTTGTATGTATGTTTGTTTTTACAAATAAGGGGTTTTTTAAAGATATTTTTAGGATTGGATTTACATGCTGTTTTTGTTGCTGTTGTTAGCCGCCCCGAGTCATTTCCTTTTTCTCCTCAATTTTGAAGAAGGAATGTCTGACAAAAATTGAGACATCTGCAAAATGTATTAGTTGTATTCATACCTATGTAGAAGTTCCAAAATTTGAATATATGGGAAGGGGAATCTGATTTTCAGAATTGGGAAAGCTAGAAAGCTAAAGCATTTAACTCATAATAGACATAAGGGCTGATGAAGTGACTTAGCCAAGAGTCGTTTAAATTACCAAGTCCAAAAATTATTCCATCAAACAGCTAACATTGGCTTTATAAGGAATTTAAATAAAAATAAAAGCTAATAGGGAGTAGTGGAATAGTAAACAAAATTGTTTCAATTTCCTATGTTTGAATGGTGGAGATTTACCTGAGAGCTGCAGCAGCATAGTGGTCTGGTTATAGAGTGATAGCAAAATCCTTTTTAAAGTAAAACTGCCTCTAACAGGGACCAAACTATATTGGCAGGGTTTCAGTATAGAAAATAGAGGTGGGTTCTTCATAATTTGGACTGGTTCACCCAAACCAGTAGCGACCCACTGGTGATATCACGATAATGTCATTGACCCAGTTCGGTTGGTGCCTGTCTGTGGGCTCTGCCATCTTTTTTGATTTTTTAAATATTTTATTTATTTATTTTTTCTTCTGAGCATGAGTTTCTGCCACTGTGCATGCGGTCGACATCTTGTTTTCGTGTCTCTCTCTCTCTCCCTTTTGAATTTATTAAAAAAAATTCTTCTGAGCACGTGCAGAAACTGAGTTTCTGGCACTGTGCATATGGTAGCCATCTTGCTTTCATCTCTCTCTCTCTCTCTTTTTGATTTTTTAAAAAAAATTCTTTTGAGCATGTGCAGAAGCTGAGTTTCCGACACTGTGCATAAGTTTGCCATCTTGTTTTTATTTAATTTTTTTCAGATTTTTTGGCACTGGGCATGTGCGCGTAAAGACCCATTCAGCATGAGAGAAAACAAACCAGTAGTGAGGTAAATTAGACCCCACCCCAGTAGAAACAATACATATGTTAAGTTTTCTTCAGGAGAAACTGACCTAAGCTTCACAACCAGATCACATCGTTTTACTCACCAAGAAAATATATTTATATCAATTTTGGGGTGGGGTATACTTTTTTTATTTATTTTTTCCTTCCATGCAAACTTTTTAAATACATTCCAAAATACAATTTCACATTGAAATAAAAACAATATCTCATTAGTCAGTCATATATAATCCTCCAAAAATGTTTCAAATTCCAAAATATTTACTTATCCAACTCACAAACTTCAACTCTAATTTTGTCATTTAGATATCAAATTATCTTCTAATTGAATCCAGCATTACGTTCCTTTTAACATTGTTAATTCATTATCATTGTAATCTTAAAAATCTAAATAGGCCATCATGCCTACTCCCCCTTCTTATACATTTTTCCTGTAAAAATAAAAACTCTTATATAACCTTTCCTAATTAAAAAAGAAATAAAAAACAAAACCATGCATCTACTATTAGATATAACCTAAACATATTATTTTTAAAGGAAAGTTTTCCACTATGAATAAGGGAATATTTTCAAGTGAAGGATTATGAAACTGCAATTTCCCTTACTAGACATCACTAAAATAATCTTTGTTTTGTTAATAATCATTAAAACAATTAAACTTTGTGTTTAATCTCTTTACAATGGAACAGAGAGAGGCCTTGGGCTGATTTAAGATTCTTTAAAAGCATTACCTTTCTAATCTTGAAGACTCTATTAAAAGCCTCTAGAAATATATGCTAAAATACTTTTGGACAAAACTCACCACTAAGTGTTTCAGCTTTCTTCCATTATCTTGGCAGAAAGCATCCCGTAATTAACATTAAAATATTCCCTGGCCTACAGAATTTCAGTGGTTAAATCATACAAGGAAGAGTGTATTCCAAATGATAAATTACAACAAAGATATCTACTGAATAAATACAGGACTCAGTCGATAGATATAATGCAGCCAAGATAAGTACATTGTTGGATTTGTTCCATAGCCTGGGCACAGACTGTTATGGGCATATTATTCTGAATACTTCCAACTTGTATAAACATAAGAACATGTACAGGCATGGTAAACTACAAGGGTCGCCCAGAAAGTAATGCACCACATTTCTTTTCTCAACCTTCAGTAATGGTATGAATGCGAAAGTTTAGATATACATTATTTGAATTGTCAGGAGTGCATGTGTAAATTTTGTGTTTCTTCAGACAGATAACGTAGCTGCAGCAGTGTTTCGAAATGGCAATATATAAAAGAGTGAGAATATATAAAGAGTGCATGTTTGGTTATAATGCTTAAGAAAACAGAATGCGGATGTATAAGATATAGAATGAAATGTGAAAGTTATTAATTTGGTTCAATATTGAGGACAATTTAAAATATGAAGAATTGAGCAATAAAGGTGAGAGGGGGATTTGGAAAGGTATGAGAGATTAGAAATTAAGGGCATTTAGAGACGATTGAATAATAATAAAACAAGTAAAGATAATTAAGGAAAAAGAGGAGTATGGCTGAAAACTAAAACTAGATAAAGGATGGATATGGATGATAACTAAAAAATGAGGTATAAGAAGAGATCTGCACAACACCTTGTTCATAATATAGAAATGAGGGGGAAGGGATGGGTGGAAAATAATTACCGTATTTTTCTGTGTGTAAGACACACCTTTTTACCTTAAAAATGTGCACCAAAAACTGGGTGCATCTTATTCATCAAATGCTGTTGGGTGGCGGTCAACAATGTGGGCAGCAGCAAACTACCCATAGTCCTGCGGCGGTGGCTTTTCACACAGTTTGGCGGCTAGCATCAGGTGTTACTGCCAAAATGTGTGAGAAGCCACTATCCCCGGACTACGGGAAGGCTGCTGCCACTGCTGCTGACCTCCACCCCAGAAGCATTTGAGAAGCTGCCCCCCCACTGGACTATGGGACTATGCCCCATGCTTCATGGTACGGGGGAAAAGCTGAGCTTCTGTCCTCCATCACATGAGCACCTCTCTCCCTTGGTAGGTTCATCTCACTGCCGCTTCCTCCTCTGTAAACCAACTCGGCTCTTCCTCCTCTGTAAACCAACTTTTGTAGAAAACTCAAATGCCACTGCCACTTCCTCCTCTGTAAGCCAACTTGTCATTTCATTCCAACAAAGGGAGGATGGGAGGCTGCTGCTTTCAATGCCACCACTGCTTCTAATGGAGGCTGAGGCAAACGGGCAGTGCTGCGTTCTCGTCAAACTCGCTTCATCCTTCCTCCTCAGCTGCCCCTCTTTGGACAGAACCAAAATCCAGGCAACTGAGGAGAAAGGATGATGCAGGTCAGCCACAGGGAAGGAGAAGGGAGGGGGGGAGAGAGAGAGTGATATGATGGGGAAGCACCTTCTGCAAGAGACCAGCATCTGGTCCCAAAGGACGTTTTCCCTACGTTCATCTCTCATGGGAAAGCTTTGTCCCAACTGGGGAGGAAGGCACTTGGGGAAGGTGCAGTGTCTAGGCTAACATCCTAGAGGGGCGGTGTGTGTGTGTGTGTGTGTGTGGTCTTTGGGTGGATCCCCACCTTTACTTTCTTGTTCCCCCATGCCACAAAAGCATAAACTGGGCTTCCAAGTTTTAGCAAACCAAGAAAGAAATCTGGGTGGGTGGCTAGGGGGTAAGTGGGTGGAGTGTTATCCTCCAGCCAAGACCCTTCTCCCATAATTGGTGGAGGAATTCTGGGAGTTGAAGTCCACTAGTCTTAAGGCTGTCAAGGTTTAAGACCCCTGAGTTAGTGGTTAGAAGTGCAAGGGTCTTCAAATCTGGCAAGATTAAGGCTTGTGGACTTCAACTCCGATTCCTAAGGTGGAGGAATTCTAGGAGTTGGAGTCCACAAGCTTGAAGTCCTTGAAGCTGTCAAGTTTGAAGTTTGTAAAAAGTGTACATGGTTTTTAAAAGTATACATGGTTGCTAAAAGTATTCTGTTACACTGGTATTTTATTAAACAATATAATACTACACCATTTGGTTCAGAATACTTTTTTCCTTGTTTTCCTCCTCTAAAATCTGGGTGCGTCTTATACACCAAAATACAATAATGTCAATTGAAATGGAAGGAGAATGAAAAGATAAAGATATGAGACCTAGGCGACAAATTATTTGTAGTTAGAGAGGCAGCATTATATTAGTACAAATATATACCTAGAATGATAGAAGGTAGGAGAAGAGGGGGTTAGAAGGAGGAAGAGGTAGAGGAGAGAGAGGTGGGGAAATGATGAGAAAGTTAGAGGAAGGAAGAAGAGGGAAGTAGGGAGAAGAGAGAGAAGGAGAAAGTAAGTAGAGAAAAGGGAGGGAGGTAAGAGATATGACATGATATGACAAGTGGGAAAGAGATGGGCAACTCAGTAATGGTTTATACAAGATGAATATGTTTGTTTATTGGATAATAATATACAAATATATCTTAATACTTGATACGAAATTATGGTATACATATTGATATACGTGTGTGTGTGTGTGTGTGTGTGTGTGTGTGTGTGGAATGTGGGAAAAAAATAAAAATGCAAAAAATATCTTTATTAGCTATAGTTGATAGTATAAGCATATTCACTATGTGGACTTATATTGTAGCTCCTAAGGGCGATTCACTTAGGAACAAAATGTTAATTACTTCTATTTCGAAGTCTTTTGTGTTTGTATTGACATATTTCATTATTAGCTACTAATCAGTTTTTACTCTGCATAGTTTTGAAGCCTAGTTTGAATAAGTTAATTATTTTACTGCCAGAAGAAAAGAAATAAAATTTAATTAGGGGTCATAGCCAGACTGAGTTAATTAAAGGTATCACCATACCTTTGGAAAACCGTGGCTCATCAGATATATCTATACCTATACATAAATAGATATGTCCTCCATTCCATAAGTTAATGGATTTTTAATAGGAAATTGATATTTTTCTTCATTCCTCGGCTCTTGCAATTTCAAACTGCCTCCAGTATAAGCAAGTAAAGACAGATAAACTCTTATTGCACCATGATAATAAAACTAAATATGTAATTGTCAATATTGCAGTCATTAAGTAGGATTTTAGGTCTTCATTAGAAGTTCTGATTTATAGTTCCAATAAAACAGATGCTGAACAACATTATTGCTCTCAATACTATATCATTTCAATTCAAATGCTGTTTTTACATGCAGTGAAAGATCAATTCAGTCATGCTCAGTAACCTGATTTGGATTGGAAGTTGAATATACATTTTGTCTCTTTAAGAAATATGGAACATTTCAACAGAATTCCTTCTACTGCAAAAAAAATGCAACCACTGATACACTAAATCTAAATAAGAATCAAATTGCTATGACAAAGGACTGTACACCAAAGTTCTCCTACTCAATCTCCTTTTTCTTTATCTGTTGGGAAAAACATCAAGTTTAGAACGGTTTTTCAAAATATTCATCATCCAAATGTTACCAGGTGACATATTGAGACTGTTCTACTAGTTATAATTTAGGTAGTGAAAAGTCGGAGGGGGAAATAATATTTACAATATTTTATTTTGTATACTGCAATTCTCTTGATATATTATTTAGCTGTACAACACTTATGGTCAAAGATACTGCATGTTATGTAACACATTTAATAACAGTTATTTTTCTACTTGTAACATTTATTCACTATACTATTATTTGTAGAATTAAAAATATATTTTGAAATTTTTTCTATCTTTTAAATTGGACAACTATGCAGTTTCGTTTAACAATGCAAATTCATGAATAACATTTCTGTGGGGCCTCTCTAGGAATCTCCTGGGAGGAAACAGGGCCGGAAAAGGCAGGGAGAAGCCTCTGTGGGACTTCTCTAGGAATCTCCTGGGAGGAAACAGGGCCAGAAAAAGTGGAGAGAAGCCTCTGTGGGGCTTCTCTAGGAATCTCCTAGGAGGAAACAGGGCCTCCACCCTCCCTGTGGTTTCCCCAATCACACGCATTATTTGCTTTTACATTGATTCCACCAGACCCAAACCCACACCCACTCTACAGACCAAATACAACCACCACCTAAAAGCCAAACTACAGCAGTGCCCCCAACTGTTGCAGCCCCCTCTGAAACACGCACAAGGCAAACTGACAAACACCATAAACACATGACCAGACCACAAACTCGCAGCCAAACCAAAATTGTTACACACCAGACACACATTACAAAACAGCTAAGTAATCTGCAAGCTCCAACTACTCAGGATATCACCCCCATTCGCAAACATCAACTAATCAGCATACCTAACTGGGATGGGCATAGGGTGTATGGAGCAAATGATTGGTATGGATGGGGCGGATGGGATGGGTGGGATCATAGTATGGGTGAAATGAATGGGAGTGATGTAAATAATACACTAGGCCAACCTGGCGCTGGAGAGGCGGGAGGGGGAGGGGCGGCTATCTCTGGGGTGACAGAGGGTCAGGATATCTCAGTGCTGCTGGGGAGAGGCAGATATGGCGGGAGTCACGGAGCTAGCCGTTACAGGAGAAGGAGGGATCGTTGCTTAATAACGATCCCTTGTTCCGGCTCCGTGAGCTCAACCCAGAATACTGGTGATGAGTGTAAATCTGGCCCTGGGCTCAGGTTGCTGCTACTCAATGCCAGGTCGGTGGTAAATAAAGCTCTCCTCATCCGGGATCTGATCCTGGATGAGGAGGCCGACCTGGCATGTGTAACTGAAACCTGGCTGGGCCCAGAGGGAGGAGTTCCTCTCTCTGAAATTTGCCCAGCCGGGTTTCAGATATGGCATCAACCTCGACCCCGGGGAAGGGGGGGAGGAGTGGCTATTATAGCCAGGGAGAGCCTTTGCCTGCGTAGACTCGTTGCTCCGGAGATTGCGGGTTGTGAGTCCCTCCTGGTGAAGTTGGACCTAGGGGTTCAGGTGGGCTTGTTTCTCACGTACCTGCCTCCCAGCTGCGTGGCACAAGCCCTACCTGTGCTGCTCGAGGAGGTAGCCGGGCTGGCGGTGGGGTTCCCTAGACTTATTGTCTTGGGAGACCTCAACCTGCCGTCGCTCGGCGAATCCTCTGGATTGGCACAGGAGTTCATGGCCACCATGACAGCCATGGACCTGACCCAAGTAGTTCAGGGTCCGACTCATGAGGGGGGGCACTCACCCGACATGGTATTCCTCTCTGAGCAACTGAGTAATGGTCTGAGACTAAGGGGCTTAGAAGTGTTGCCTTTGTCATGGTCAGACCATTTTCTACTGCGGCTTGACTTCCTGGCTCCAATCCTCCCCCGCAGGGAGGCGGAACCAATTAAGATGTTCCGCCCCAGACGCCTGATGGATCCAGAAGGCTTTCAGAAGGCGCTTGGGGTTCTTCCAGATACACTCGTCCGCAGTCCGGCAGAGTCTCTGGCTGAGGCCTGGAACAAGGCGGCAGCAGAGGCCCTTGACCGTATTGCGCCGTTGCGACCTCTCCGTGGCGCTAGACCCCGTAGAGCTCCATGGTTCAACGAGGAGCTCCGGGAGTTGAAGCGCCAGAAGAGACGTCTAGAGAAGCGATGGAGGAAGAGTAAGTCCGAATCCGATCGAACACTTGTAAGAGCCTTTATTAAGACTTACAAAGTGGCGCTCAAGGCGGCAAGATGCGCGTATCATTCCGCCTTGATTGCATCAGCGGAATCCCGCCCGGCCGCTCTGTTTAGGGTGACCCGCTCCCTTCTTAATCAGGGGGGAGTTGGGGAGCCCTTACAGAGTAGTGCCGAGGACTTTAACACGTTTTTCGCTGATAAAATCGCTCGGATCCGGGCCGATCTCGACTCCAATTGTAAAACAGAGTCGACTGACAACGAGTCAGTCGAGGTGACTGGGGCTAAACGTCTTTGTCCATCTGTCTGGGAGGAGTTTGACTTGGTGACACCTGATGAAGTGGACAAGGCCATTGGAGCTGTGAGTTCTGCCACCTGTTCACTGGATCCGTGTCCCTCTTGGTTGGTTTCGGCCAGCCGAGAGGTGACACGGAGCTGGGCCCAGGAGATTACCAACGCTTCCTTGGGGAGGGGAGTCTTTCCAACACTCTATAAAGAAGCGCTCGTGCGCCCCCTCCTCAAGAAGCCCTCCCTGGACCCAGCCGTACTCAATAACTACCGTCCAGTCTCCAACCTTCCCTTCATGGGGAAGGTTGTCGAGAAGGTGGTGGCACTCCAGCTCCAGCGGTCCTTGGAAGAAGCCGATTATCTAGGTCCCCAGCAGTCGGGTTTCAGGCCCGGATACAGCACGGAAACTGCTTTGGTCGCGTTGATGGATGATCTCTGGCGGGCCCGGGACAGGGGCTTGTCCTCTGTCCTGGTGCTTCTTGACCTCTCAGCGGCTTTCGATACCATCGACCATGGTATCCTTCTGCGCCGGCTGGAGGGGTTGGGAGTGGGAGGCACTGTTCTCCAGTGGTTCTCCTCCTACCTCTCCGGTCGGTCGCAGTCGGTGTTAGTGGGGGGTCAGAGGTCGACCTCTAGGTTTCTCCCTTGTGGGGTGCCTCAGGGGTCGGTCCTCTCCCCCCTGCTATTTAACATCTACATGAAACCGCTGGGTGAGATCATCCAAGGGCATGGGGTGAGGTATCATCAATATGCCGATGATACCCAGTTATACATCTCCACCCCATGTCCAGTCAACGAAGCAGCGGAAGTGATGTGCCGGTGCCTGGAGGCTGTTGGGGCCTGGATGGGTGTCAACAAACTCAAACTCAATCCAGACAAGACGGAGTGGCTGTGGGTCTTGCCTCCCAAGGACAATTCCATCTGTCCGTCCATCACCCTGGGGGGAGAAACATTGACCCCCTCAGAGAGGGTTCGCAACTTGGGCGTCCTCCTCGATCCACAGCTCACATTAGAGAAACATCTTTCAGCTGTGGCGAGGGGGGCGTTTGCCCAGGTTCGCCTGGTGCATCAGTTGCGACCCTATTTGGACCGGGAGTCACTGCTCACAGTCACTCATGCCCTTATCACCTCGAGGCTCGACTACTGTAACGCTCTCTACATGGGGCTACCTTTGAAAAGTGTTCGGAAACTTCAGGTCGTGCAGAATGCAGCTGCGAGAGCAATCATGGGCTTTCCCAAATATGCCCATGTTACACCAACACTCCGCAGTCTGCATTGGTTGCCGATCAGTTTCCGGTCAGAATTCAAAGTGTTGGTTATGACCTATAAAGCCCTTCATGGCACTGGACCAGATTATCTCAGGAACCGCCTTCTGCCGCATGAATCCCAGCGGCCAGTTAGGTCCCACAGAGTGGGTCTTCTCCGGGTCCCGTCAACGAAACAATGCCACTTGGCGGGACCCAGGAGAAGAGCCTTCTCTGTGGCGGCCCCGACCCTCTGGAACCAACTCCCCCCAGAGATTAGAATTGCCCCTACCCTCCTTGCCTTTCGTAAGCTACTCAAAACCCACCTCTGCCGCCAGGCATGGGGGAATTAAGACCTCTTCTCCCCCTAGGCTGATACAACTGTATGTATGGTATGTTTGTACGTATGTTGGTTTTATACATTAGGGGGTTTTAAGTTAGTTTTTAGTATTGGATTTTTACTGTATATTGTTTATGACTGTTGTTAGCCGCCCCGAGTTTTCGGAGAGGGGCGGCATATAAATCCAATAAATGAAATGAATGAAATACATCAATTACATCAAGGACCCCAGGTGTTGCCCCACTGACTCACCAGAAAGTTTCAACACAGCTTGCAGCTGCTGAGCCAGCACTTCACACTCACCCACCAGTATTTATAGAGGGAAGGCAGCTCAGGTCTCGCTGTGTTCACCCTAGCACAAGGACAAAAGCACCAGCCTGAAGATGACGAGTGGGACCTCGTTGAAACATTGCCAGAAATCTCTGAAACTTACATGGGAAGAAACCTGAATATGCCAAGGCCTTCATACCTGTACCCGTGAAAATCTACGAAAACAAATATCTTACCTCTACAGGGAGGATATCTTCTTGCTGACAAGGACCTATGAGAAACTCAAAGTCCAAAGAGCTACCATCCTATGTGACCTCAAATTCCTACGCAACTGCTGAGACAGAAACTAGATCCCCAAATGCTGCCAACTAAAATTCCATTCTAAAACCCCATCCACTGAATGGATCCTGAAAAGAATTGAATTAGCCCTAATCAGAAATGAACTCCACAGGAAAAGATTCCTACTAGACCAAATCAACAAAGACCTACTCACTCTTCACCTCAAACTTAGCAACAGAATCCACCCAATACTCTGGGACAAATCCAAACAACTAGCTCTCTGGAGAGCTGAAACAGAAACCTCCCTCAATACAGACATACTCCACAATTTGGAAAAACACCAGAAGCCCAAACCCTTTCCACAGCAACTCATGAAGCATACAGTATATAATGTATCGGACAGGACCCTCACCACAGCAGAAACCAATGTCCTCTCCAAAGGATTATATATATACTGCCCCTCTCTGAAGATCTGGGACGTCTTACTACATATAGAAAAACAATAAAATACAGTGTCTAAATCCAATTAATTAAACTAAGTAACTAATCTAAAATTCCCCAAAAATCTATTGTGCCCACTCAAACAGCAATCATACAGAACATTCGTTGGCCAAGGGGGCAAGATATAATCTCCCCAAGACTCGCGGCATAAATGAGTCTTAAGACTATAATGGAAGGCGAGGAGGGTGGGGGCAGTGTGAATATCTGGGGGAAGCTGATTCCATTAACAATATTGTTTCCATTAATAATATTGTTAGGAGCTAAGAAGAGTAAGAACAGCAACAAAGCTTTTGGCAAAAGAAGTTGGCAAAAATTGCAGTCAATGGGTGTGCCTAAAGCAGCAATGAAATCTACTTACCTTCCCTACCATCGTTTGTACTTTTCCGCCCTCTTGTACATAGGGTTAAAAAAAGAAAATGGTGATGTCTGGGTGGGTGGATGGAGTTTCGGGCAGCCATTGCTACTGGTTTTCTGAACCACCCGTACACCTGAACCTGGCCAAACTGGTAGCATTTCACCCCTCTGCCCAAGCCCTTTGATGTTTACCATTCATTATTAGAGATTATTTAGCATTAATAAGGCAAATTATATGGCAAATTCCTATGAGTTGATCTATTCATTTAGTCTTCCATAAACTTGCAAAGTAAAACAATGAGCCTGGATGGCGCAGCAGGTAGAGGGCTGTACTGCAGGCCACTGAAGCTGACTTGTAGATCTGAAGGTCAGCGGTTCAAATCTCATTCCCGGTTCAAAATTCCATCCTTGCAAGGTGGGTAAAATGAGGACCTGGATTGTGGGGGCAATAGCCTAGCTCTGTTTTAAAAGTGCTATTGCTAACATGTTGTAAGCCGCCCTGAGTCTAAGGAGAAGGGAGGCATAAATAAATAAATAAATAAATAAATAAATAAATAAATAAATAAATAAATAAATAAATAAATAAATAAATAAATAAATAAATAAATAAATAAATAAACAAACAAACAAACAAACAAACAAACAAATAAATAAATACATACATACATACTGTACATAGATAAATAAATAAATTAACAAACAAACAAACAAACAAACAAACAAACCAAGCATTACTGAGAAATTAGAGAGCCTCATTATGCACTTCCTATCTCAATTATTTTCATCTGGTAAAACATAGGAGAAAATTATATCTCTTCAGGGTTAGGATTGGGCTTCAATGAACCCACAGAATGCAGCCAACATCCCAATGACTGATCAGTGGCAGGGCAGTGAAAAGGAAGGTGGAGGTGCACAAGGTCTCTTAACATCCACCAGCTTCATGATGTCATCATGGATGAGTGGAAGAGGACAATCTGTTAAGCTCTGGTGAACTCTATGCGCAGGAGGGTTAAGGCAGTATTGAAAAATAATGATGGCCTCACAAAATATTGACACTTTGGGCCCCATTTGGACATTATCACTTAGGAGTGTACTCACTTTTGTTGCCAGCAGTTTAGACATTAATGACTGTATGTTGCATTATTTTAAGGGGACAGTACATTTACACTCTTATGCAAGCTGTATACTCACTGCTTTACATTGTAGCCAAGTGTAATTTCTTCAGTGTTGTCACATGAAAATATTTAAATATTTACAAAATGTGAGGGGTGTACTTACTTCCATAATATATTGAATATAAAAGGTATGTATGTACGATTGAGTAAATTGACTGCTTTTTAAGATTATGGGATTTTAGTTTACAGTTTTAACTGCAGTATTAGATTTATATACATATTGTTTTGTACTGTATTTTGTGAGCCGGAGAGGGGCGGCATACAAGTCGAATAAATAATAATGATAATGATAATGATGATGATGATGATGATGATGATGTGTGTATGTATATATGTTACAGCATAACTCTGGAACGCCCTGAGCCATTTCAACAAACTTGGTACACAGATAAAATATTATCTGGAAACAAATACTGTGGGGATAAGACACACCTAACACCGCTCAGTGTGTGTGTCTGTGTCTGTGTTTCTTTGTGTTCCAGCATAATGGTGTTAAAGAGAGTGAGTGCAGCATCCTAGAGTGGCAATTGTCTGTGATGTCACTTCCTTTACAGTTTCCTCTGGAAAACTACCCATGACATTCATTCCCCAGTGGACCAATAGGGAAGCATCTGATGTGGCAAAAGGCACACCCTGGCGGATTTGGGAAAAAGTGTCAGGATCATAGAAAGGGCAGGAAAGAGCAGCACATAGGAGGGAGAAGGGAGAAAGGGAAGGGAGAGGGGAAGGGAGATGATTGGGACAAATAAATACCCAGGCAAGGCCAGGTTATTAGCTATTATTTATTAAGCCTTAAACACCATTTTAATGACCAGAAAGCTATAATATATGTTTTCTGTTTCTTTATTCTCCTTACTTTTTCCCCAGAAAAATAAGGGATAAGAAGCAGAAATATTTATAGAAACATAGAAACATAGAAGTCTGACGGCAGAAAAAGACCCCATGGTCCATCTAGTCTGCCCTTATACTATTTTCTGTATTTTATCTTAGGATGGATATATGTTTATCCCAGGCATGTTTAAATTCAGTTACTGTGGATTTATCTACCACGTCTGCTGGAAGTTTGTTCCAAGGATCTACTACTCTTTCAGTAAAATAATATTTTCTCATGTTGCTTTTGATCTTTCCCCCAACTAACCTCAGATTGTGTCCCCTTGTTCTTGTGTTCACTTTCCTATTAAAAACACTTCCCTCCTGGACCTTATTTAACCCTTTAATATATTTAAATGTTTCGATCATGTCCCCCCTTTTCCTTCTGTCCTCCAGACTATACAGATTGAGTTCATTAAGTCTTTCCTGATACGTTTTATACTTAAGACCTTCCACCATTCTTGTAGCCCGTCTTTGGACCCGTTCAATTTTGTCAATATCTTTTTGTAGGTGAGGTCTCCAGAACTGAACACAGTATTCCAAATGTGGTCTCACCAGCATTCTATATAGCGGGATCATAATCTCCCTCTTCCTGCTTGTTATACCTCTAGCTATGCAGCCAAGCATCCTACTTGCTTTCCCTACTGCCTGACTGCACTGTTCACCCATTTTGAGACTGTCAGAAATCACTACGCCTAAATCCTTTTCTTTTGAAGTATTTGCTAACACAGAACTGCCAATACAATAGTCAGATTGAGGATTCCTTTTCCCCAAGTGTATTATTTTACATTTGGAAACATTAAACTGCAGTTTCCATTGCTTTGACCATTTATCTAGTAAAGCTAAATCATTTACCATATTGCCGACGCCTCCAGGAATATCAACCCTATTGCACACTTTAGAGTCATCGGCAAATAGGCAAACCTTCCCTACCAGACCTTCCCCTATGTCACTCACAAACATATTAAAAAGAATAGGACCCAGAACAGACCCTTGTGGCACACCGCTTGTAACCTGACTCTGCTCAGAATACTCGCCATTCACAACAACCCTCTGGTGTCTATGCTTCAGCCAGCTGCAAATCCATTGAACTATCCAGGGATTAAGTCCAATCTTCACTAATTTATCTATCAGCTCTTTATGTGGAACCGTATCAAAGGCTTTGCTGAAGTCCAGGTAGGCAATATCCACGGCACCACCTTCATCCAACACCTTTGTGACATAGTCAAAGAAATCAATGAGATTAGTCTGACATGATTTGCCTTCAGTAAAGCCATGCTGATTTGGGTCCAATAAGTTATTGTTTTTTAGGTGCTGATTTATCCTCTTTTTCAGTAGAGTCTCCATCATTTTAACGACAACTGATGTCAAGCTAACTGGCCTGTAGTTACCAGCTTCTTCTCTACTGCCCTTCTTGTGGATAGGCACAACACTTGCCATTCTCCAATCCTCAGGAACATCTCCTGTTAACAAGGATTGGTTAAACAAATCAGTCAGGGGGGTAGCAATGACAGATCTGAGTTCTTTAAGAACTCTGGGGTGGATACCATCTGGACCCATTGCCTTATTTATCTTTAATCGTTCAAGTTCTTCTAAGACATCGGCTTCTAAGATCACTGGAGCTGAATCCGTACAGCTGGAAGCAATGCTATATCCCTCTATAGTATTATTTTGTAAGGTGTCTTTTGAGAAAACTGAACAGAAGTAGCTATTGAAATGGTCAGCGATCTCCTTATTCCCATTAATGCATGTATTTTTCCCGGTACTAAGCTTCGTGATGCCGCAGTTTTTCTTCTTCTTATCACTAATATATCTGAAGAAGGTTTTATCCCCCTTCTTTAGAGATTTGGCAATTTCTTCCTCTTTTGAGGCTTTAGCAGCATATATTATCTGTTTCGCCTCCTTCTGTCTCATTTTATACACCTCCCTATCAGCTATACTTCCAGACTCTTTATACCTCCTATAGGCAGCCTTTTTTTCATTGACTATAGTCCTTACATCATTGCTAAACCATAGCGGTTTCTTCTTCCTTTTACCTTTAGTTATTTGTCTTACATACAGTCCAGTGGCTTTTAAGATGGCCTTTTTAAATACAGTCCACTGGGTGCTCGCTCCTGCCATTTTATCCCTCCCCTTTAATTCATTATCTAAATATTCCCCCATTGCATTAAAATTTGTTTTTCTGAAATCCAATACTTTGGTTGCATTATAGGATTGCTCACAATGAGTTTTTACATCAAACCACAAACATAGATGGTCACTGCAACCTAAATTTTCTCCCACCTTGACATCTGAAACCCAATTCCCATTCGTAAAAACTAAATCTAGAATATTCTCCCCTCTAGTTGGTGTCTTAACCAGCTGTGCCAGAGCTGCTCCTGTAAAGGCCTCTACTATATTCTTACTTTTGCATGTAAGGGCACTGGGGATATTCCAGTCAACATCAGGCATGTTGAAATCACCCATAACCACAATATCTCCCTTTACTGCCATTTGGGTAATTTCATCCACCATCTTGTTGTCATATTCCTCAGATTGCCCTGGAGGCCTATAGATCACCCCAATTCTAATGACAGAACCGTCTTTATTTTGCATGCAAATCCAGAGGGTCTCTAGATCTTGACATGTATTTTGAATTAGTGTTGTTTTTAGAGTTTCTTTAACATAAATGGCTACTCCACCTCCCCTTCTCTCTATTCTATCCTTCCTATACAGTGTATATCCTGGTATGGATATTTCCCATTCATTAGAATCCTTAAACCATGTCTCAGTTATGGCAACCAGGTCCAAATTATCTCTAGATATTATGGCCATTAATTCACAGAGCTTGTTGCTCAAGCTTCGAGCATTCGTGCACATTACACAAAGAACATTATTTTCATTATTAGTTTGCCCCTTATCATCAACAACTACATCTATTTTATTTGCAGCTCCCTTTTCATAAGCTTCCAAAAACTGCTTTATCCTCATTGGTCGGGGACAGAAATCACCCACATCAGTTACATCTCTGTCCCCTTTACCTAGTTTAAATGCCTGTCCAAAAAAGTTCTGAATTCCTCACCGAGTACCTGGGTACCTCTGTATGATGGATGCAAACCATCCCTCTTAAACAACTCCCTATTAGACCACCTACTGACATCATGACTTACATAGCCAAAACCTTCAGCTTTACACCACTGCTTTAACCACACATTAAACTCTATGATACACGTTGTTTTATCCTCTTGGCCACAAACTGGTAACACCTCTGAGAAAGTCACTGAATCTGCTATTTTACCCAGCTCCACACTTAGACATTGAAAATCTCTTTTTACTACATTGACATTTCTCTGGGACAAATCATTTGTGCCAAGATGCACCACCACATCAATGTTATTACCTTTACTCACAGCCTTGACAATGTTTGTAATCCTCCTCCTGTCCCTGCTGGCAGTGGCCCCTGGGAGACACCTCAGCACCTTCACCACGTCCTTACTCTGTCCCAAATCAACACCTCTAACAGTCGAATCACCCACAAGAAAATGTGTCCTCTTTATATTTCTACTAACTGCACTTGATGGTTTGGTGACATTTACAACAACTTCCCCTTTGAATATCCCCTCATTCTCTGCCTGAGGGGCCTTGCTAATATCTCCAACATCCTTACTATTTAAATCCGCAAGAACAGTATAGGAATTCGATAAAGAGAGACCAAAATTACTATGTTTTTGCTCAACTGCACGCAATCTTCCTGAACCGACAGTTGTCCACACAGCCCTCCTCCTCGGGGGGCGCTGTGGAAGTGGAGGCTGGACACATGGCTGCATTACAGCACGTGGCTGGGACAATCTTTGCACTTCTGACTGCAAGCTACAAACTAAGGACTGCAATCTAGAGATCTCGCCATCTAACCTAGATGTCCTAATGCAAAGAGGGCAGTACCCCAAGTTCCACAAGGTACTACGGAAGACAACAGCCAAACAAGTGTTACACTGCATCAAGCCAGTCATCTTAACAATGTATTGAAATACAAGTACTTAGCAATAAAATCCACAACCCCTATTGCTACCAAACTTTGCTGATTTTGGTTTATAGTTATATGATTCGTGCACCGTTAGGCGCGCGGGCCACTACCTTCCTCTCCTTCTCTGTGATCTGAAGTGCAAATTGAAATGGCTTTTTCCTGTTTTTATCCTTCCCTTTGTCTGTTACAGCCAGTTAAATCTCCCCTTTCTCCTTGAATTCCAAAAATGTAAAATGCAAAAAGTAAAAAAGGACTACCTTCCTCTCCTTCTCTGTGATCTGAAGTGCAAATTGAAATGGCTTTTTCCTGTTTTTATCCTTCCCTTTGTCTGTTACAGCCAGTTAAATCTCCCCTTTCTCCTTGAATTCCAAAAATGTAAAATGCAAAAAGTAAAAAAGGACTACCTTCCTCTCCTTCTCTGTGATCTGAAGTGCAAATTGAAATGGCTTTTTCCTGTTTTTATCCTTCCCTTTGTCTGTTACAGCCAGTTAAATCTCCCCTTTCTCCTTGAATTCCAAAAATGCAAAATGCAAAAAGTAAAAAAGGACTACCTTCCTCTCCTTCTCTGTGATCTGAAGTGCAAATTAAAATGGCTTTTTCCTGTTTTTATCCTTCCCTTTGTCTGTTACAGCCAGTTAAATCTCCCCTTTCTCCTTGAATTCCAAAAATGCAAAATGCAAAAAGTAAAAAAGGACTACCTTCCTCTCCTTCTCTGTGATCTGAAGTGCAAATTAAAATGGCTTTTTCCTGTTTTTATCCTTCCCTTTGTCTGTTACAGCCAGTTAAATCTCCCCTTTCTCCTTGAATTCCAAAAATGCAAAATGCAAAAAGTAAAAAAGGACTACCTTCCTCTCCTTCTCTGTGATCTGAAGTGCAAATTAAAATGGCTTTTTCCTGTTTTTATCCTTCCCTTTATCTGTTACAGCCAGTTAAATCTCCCCTTTCTCCTTGAATTCCAAAAATGCAAAATGCAAAAAGTAAAAAAGGACTACCTTCCTCTCCTTCTCTGTGATCTGAAGTGCAAATTAAAATGGCTTTTTCCTGTTTTTATCCTTCCCTTTGTCTGTTACAGCCAGTTAAATCTCCCCTTTCTCCTTGAATTCCAAAAATGTAAAATGCAAAAAGTAAAAAAGGACTACCTTCCTCTCCTCTGTGATCTGAAGTGCAAATTAAAATGGCTTTTTCCTGTTTTTATCCTTCCCTTTGTCTGTTACAGCCAGTTAAATCTCCCCTTTCTCCTTGAATTCCAAAAATGTAAAATGCAAAAAGTAAAAAAGGACTACCTTCCTCTCCTCTGTGATCTGAAGTGCAAATTAAAATGGCTTTTTCCTGTTTTTATCCTTCCCTTTGTCTGTTACAGCCAGTTAAATCTCCCCTTTCTCCTTGAATTCCAAAAATGTAAAATGCAAAAAGTAAAAAAGGACTACCTTCCTCTCCTTCTCTGTGATCTGAAGTGCAAATTAAAATGGCTTTTTCCTGTTTTTATCCTTCCCTTTGTCTGTTACAGCCAGTTAAATCTCCCCTTTCTCCTTGAATTCCAAAAATGTAAAATGCAAAAAGTAAAAAAGGACTACCTTCCTCTCCTTCTCTGTGATCTGAAGTGCAAATTAAAATGGCTTTTTCCTGTTTTTATCCTTCCCTTTGTCTGTTACAGCCAGTTAAATCTCCCCTTTCTCCTTGAATTCCAAAAATGCAAAGTATTGTAGTTTGTAGTTATTGTAGTTTGAAGAAAAATTCCACAGCATGGATTGTTGGATTGGTTAATCTTAAATCAAATTAGAATCACTGCATTCTGCACCCACAGTAATCAGAAGCCATTCAACTAAAATTACATTGGCTTATTGATTCCAAGTTCCTCTTTGCTCTTCTCTGCTTTTCTTTAATGAAACAAGAATAACCTTAATCTTTAGAGCAAGGGTTCACAATATATTCTTAGATTGTATGATAGAAAAGATGAAGCTTACCAAAGTAAATACTGTAGGAACTACTTTCTACAGTAGTTCAATTTAGAACCCTTTCTCCTAAAAATCAGTTAGATTATCTATGCTATTCTTTACTTTAATATTATGCTCTTTCCACAGTATAGTTTATGCAATTTCATATCTTTATTATCAGTTATCTATGATACATTCTCAGAGACAGAAAATTGGTGGGTCACAACATCAATGAGAAGACATTCGTTTTCTTGTTTTCTTGTTTTTGTATGTTAGGACACTTTTTTTCTAATTAGATTAAAAAATTGCTCACACTATTATCTTCATTCATTCAATTAAAACTTTGTATTATTGTAAGCTTTGCCTTGCCTTTTTTTCTTCCTTTCTTTTCTCTTTTTGTAATCTAATCTTTGTAATCTAACTTGTCATTGATCTGTTGGGCATGTAGGCTTCAGCAGCGAGGCTAATATATGTGGGAAGTAATATGGGTATTTATGAGATTTGACTGATACACAACTATGATTATAGGATTTTGATATGTGGTTATTTGCCTGCAGGCTGTGCCAGCAGGGAAAACTAGTGAATAAACCTCTTCCCCACTATTCTACTTGACACTTTAGTTGGCTCTGACTTGAGAACATTAAAAGTTGTGACACATGAGAAGATTCTTAGAATTTCTCCACAGGTCAAAGATTATGCTATTGTTTTATACTATGTTCAGCACATTTTTCCCATTAGTATTGACTTTGCCATTTGATTTTTTTCTTCCTCTATTTCTGACAGTAGATAAAAGTTGAAAGTGAGAAGTGAATCCTTATCAAATGTAATGCATAGTGTCGTTATGGTATATATTGTATGAAGGAATGCAAAGTTAACTTTAGTATAAATTTATTTGCTTCATTGCCTTCAGCTATGCTTTAAAAGCATCAGTTTAAAAAGTGCAAGGTCTTTTGCTATTTCACCTTTCTAGAATTTTTTTTCTTGGTTATATATCTTTATGTTTTGAAAGATATATATTTGACTCTGATCCACTGCTTAAAGATGTAAGATCTACATGCAGAATAACAGAGTAAAGAGTTGGAAGGGACCCCAGAGAGCTTCCAGTTTAACCCCTACCCAGGCACGAAACCCTATATCATTTCAGAGAAATGCTTGCCCAATCTCTTCTTTAAAACTTTCAACTTCTGGAGGTAAGTTGTTCCATTGATTAATTTTCTAACTGTCTGGATTTTTTTCCTTAGTTCTAAGTTGCTTCTCTTTTTGATTCGATTCTTATCCTGCCTTCAGTGCTTTGGAGAATAGGTTGACTCCCTCTTCTTCAAATTCTGCTATTCCTCATTTTTCAACTAGAGACGATGCTATAAATAATTTGCCCAACTTTGGGAATTCCAAGATTTGGTTATGTTCCTTTTTAATATGAGTTTCCTACAGAGAGGTGATGTCCGCATTTTGTTTAAGTAGTTTGTGATATATCTTTTTTTCTTTTTGAGGGTGAATTAAGTCTGTTCTGTCTGAGTTCCCCCAGACCTCAACACCAACTGGAAAAAACAGCCAGACACTCTGGTAAAAGCCAAAAGTATTTTATAGCTGGAAAAAATAAGCACAGAGGAAAACCTGTTCTTCCCAACAGACAGGCTATAATACGTTACAGCAGGGTCCTGATGTCCAGACAATACAGCAAGCTTCTTGCTGGCACCCCCCCCCCCCCCAAGGTTTCAATAGTCAAAGGCACAAACCAGGATTCCAAGACGCCAAAGTTCACAGCCAGGTCCCAAGACTCTCAAAGATAAAACTCCACAAGCCAGGAAGGGTGGGTCTGCCTTTTAGCCTTTCCCAAGAGCACCACACCCAAACCCAGCTGTTGCCTCTTTAATGCTGAAAGTACTTAGCCAATTGATTTCTTCTCTGAGTAGCTCTTCTTTGTCGCAGATCAATTATGGCTTGTGCATTTTCCTCTAAGGAATCCAGGCTGCTTGCTGGGGAGAGCTCCCCCTGGTGGGACTCTGGCTGTCCTCCCTCTTCTTCAGCCTGGGATTCCTCCTCCTCGTCTGTCTGCACCTCCTGTTCCTCAGCCTCTCCCTCTGAGCTGGAAACCGACAGAAGATCAACCGTTCCCTGAGGGGCCTCAGACGGAACCACAACAAAGTCCATTTACTTTATATTCAAAGATAGTAATCTTACATCCTCTGCTGTCGATTCAATTTGTGCCTTCCCTTGGTTTTTCTCTCTTTGCCTCGGCCTGCGCTCTTGTTGTCAGTCCTTCCCTGCCAGAGTTGTCTGATACCATCCTACTCCTATTCTCCTTATGCAGTAGATTCTCTTCAGAGTTTGTTTATTTATTTATTTATTTATTTATTTATTTATTTATTTGTTTATTTATTTATTTATTTATATTTGTATGCCGCCCCTCTCCGCAGACTCGGGGCGGCTCACAGCAAGATACAGCAAATCATGACAAATCCAAATAAATTTAAAATATTTTAAAAGATTTAAAAAGAACCCCATTTACTAACAAACACACACACAAACATACCATGCATAAATTGAACATGCCTGGGGGAGGTGTTTCAGTTCCCCCATGCCTGACGGCAAAGGTGGGTTTTAAGGAGTTTACGGAAGGCAGGGAGAGTAGGGGCAGTTCTAATCTCTGGGGGGAGTTGGTTCTAGAGAGTCGGGGCCGCCACAGAGAAGGCTCTTCCCCTGGGGTCACCAACCGACATTGTTTAGTTGACGGGACCCGGAGAAGGCCCACTCTGTGGGACCTAATCGGTCGCTGGGATTTTATTTTCTCTAAAGTTTCCTTTTCTTTTTCTCCCTCATCCTTACTTTCTTGTTCTTCTGTACCTTTAATATATTGTTTGAAGAAGTCTCTGTCATCATCTACTGACATGATTCTAAACTTTTTGTCCATAAGTGTTATTAACATTCCTTCAGATATTAGCCACCCGAAGGGAATCCTATGCCTATTCAATTTTATAGATAAGAAGTGTTTGGGTCTTCTCTTCTTCCTTACATGTCATGGAACTTGTCTAAGTAACTCCTTTCCTTTGTAGATACCTGTATTTTCCCTTTGTAGGTTATAGATTTCATCTCTAATCATTTTCTTGGTGAATCTGATGTGTACTTCTTTTGGAAATTTATTCCTTCTTGCATAGCTAGTATGGAGTCTGTAAATTTCATCCATATGGGTAATTATTTCCTGGGGTGTCTTGCTTGTTGTTAGCCCAGCAATTATCTTGCCCAAGTTATCTTCTTTGGTTTCTGTTATGTTTTCAAATCTTAAAAAGAAGACTGATTTTTCAATTTCAAGATTTAAAATTTCAAGATTCTTCAAGGTTTCTGCTTGCAAAGTCTGTTTTGTTCTCTGCCTGTTGAAGTCTGACTTCAATCCTCTCATTATGTTCCTCCATTTTTTAAATTCTTTGCTCGTTGTTCATCAGAGCTCATTGAATTGATTCCATCCTTTCATCAAGTCTTCCAACTCTATCATCTACCTTTCTAATGTCATCTTTCATGTCTCCCATATTCCTTGTAGTTTCTGTCAATCTATTCCTGCATTTTGATCATCATTTCCTGTATAGATGCAAGTATTATTGGCGATGTTTGTATATTGGAGGCTCCACCAACTTTGTCCCCAGGAACATTTTCAATGTTACATTGATTTGATGGAGTTAAGGGTGGAGCTGATGCAGGTGTTTTTTTTTTTTCATGGTTTAGTTTGTATGGATGAGGTATGAGTAGACATTTTGAGAACACTCCAAATTCTATTCCACTGTACCATACCCAAACTATTCATATTCTTATGGTTTTGACTTCAAACCTTTCTTTAAACCCCACTGTCAAACCTTCTGTTGTTTAATGCTGTCTATATTTAATGTCTTCTTCAAATCAACAATTTCTATATTTCTTTGATTCTATGAAAACTTAGATCTAATAGTTATTGGAACCTTTTATTTAATTCAATATAAATTTACAGTCTATTATTTAATACAATTTGTTTCTATCTAACCCACCAGAGTTCTGGTATTAATTATCAATCACGATTATATAATATATAGTCTATATGTTGTATGTCTATAATAGAAAATTGACAATTTACATATATGTTTAAATCTATATTATTAATATTATGGTGATGCATACAAAAACAAATATGTCAATTAAGACTGTTTAAAACAACTGTACACAGATCACACACTGTTTGATGGAATTTTAATGTTATATAAATAAAATAAAACATGAAAGGAAAAAGAAAAAGAAAATAAGCTATCCATTTTAGCATTCAGGATTGATAAATGATAAAATCATATGAAATGATTTTTTAAAAAGGTCTAATGAGAAATCAATAATCTTTCCTATAGCATGTAGTATTTCTTTAGAAGGAGTGTTTTCTGCATCTTTGTGGACCCAGATGTTTGGGTAAGTATTTCTGTCAATGTTAGTTGCACTCATGAATCGTATTTTTTTAATATGTTATGTTAGCTTATCTAAATAGGGAAAGACATTGAAATGGTAATTTTTGTAAGGCTGAGGTGAGGTTAACAAGTTTGCTATTGTCTTGCTTGCAGTTTTAACCCCTTATATTTAAAAAGCCTGGCTGATTAGCAATTTAAATGAAGGAAAATTTCTAATATGGTGTATGATTTTAACAGCTCCAGCATGCATAAATAATCATCCAGTAATTTAACAATCTGTTCTTACATGAATAGGTGTCAATGAGTGAGAAGAGTTTCATGTGGTTTTTTTCAGATGTTTGGCAGTCATTACAGGCAGAAAGAACTGTGAGACATGAGAATAAATAACTTCATTTTTCAAGTTATACTGGTAATTAGAATACATTGTAACTTGGAGTGGATTTAATCATGTAAGTAAAGAATCCAAACCTATTTTCATTTCATGAAAATAGATTAATGAACCTATTTCAACATCATTTTATGGAAGCATATTTTATTTAGCGGAAGAGTTTGTTGTTAGCTTTTCCATAGTTAAGTTTGGTTAACTATCAGTGTTGCAACTGATGTCACAGATATTTATTGTAGTGGAAGAGAAAAAAAATGTCATATTTTATATAGGTGAATTGGGTGAATTTTCACTTTGAATGTCAAGGTTTGCAATTAATTGACATGTTTTTGAATTAGTACAAAATAATAAAATTTAATTCTCATTCAATATTCAAAGCTTTTCTTTAAAAGAATTTGTAGTGCAATCTGCTACTGATTATCTGGAACAAGTCTATATGAAAATAAAGAATCTGAGTAATATAATGTTTGGATGAAGTTTTATAATTGGATAGAAAATGAATATAGTTAGAAATTGAAGTAAACTGAGCACAAAATTAAAAGACTAGGAGTGATAAAGAAATGGTTTAACCAAGATGACAAAGGTAGAATGTAAGGAAATGGTAATATTAGTTTTAAAGTGTATACCAACAATTAAAGGACAATGGTTATAAATATTATTAAAATATTATAAAAGAAAAGAGACACAAAATAGAAGTATATGGTAATATATTATCAATCTGTTAAATATAAAACTTATTAGAACCAAAATCATTCAAGGAAAGATTTAGAGGGAGAGAGAGGAAATAGTTGGGAAAAGGTAGAGATGGGGCTTGAGAGAGGAAGGAAGAGAGAAGCAGGGGTGGGCAACTGCCCGGGGGTGTGTGCAGTGGGGTAGTGAAAATGAAGCTCCACCCCAGAGCACCCAATTTGCACTAAAAGATGTTGAAAGAAAATGCGGGGCATCCTGCACAAGCCACGCCCACAGTGAGGTAGCAAAAAGTTTGGTAGCCCTTCACTGGAGAGAAGGAAGGAAGGTAGATGGGAGAGATAGAGAGAATAGGAGGGGAGTGAGAAAGGGAAACATAAACACAGACTGATAACCTATTAATATGATAGGGGTGCTGATATGAAAATAAAAGATATCAGCTGGAGTTATGTAACTATGCATGCTATGGATATGTTTTCAAGTTATATTCATTTTTTTGATATTTTATTTATTTATTTATATTTGTCAAACAAGTATAGGATAGTAGTTTATAGAAACATAACATAAGTAGAAAGTAATGGTAAAAGAAGGAAATAGAACAGTAGGACAGGGATGGTAGGCACAATGGTATGCTTATGCACGTCCCTTACAAACCTCTTAGAAAAGGGGAGAGGCATTGATATAAGTATGGATATGGTGCTAAAAAAACATTAAAAAAATTATAAATGCACTCCTGCAAAAGTTTATAAAAATATAGAAATAAATATTTCTTTATGTAATTTGCCTATATGACTAGAGTGATTCTTGCTGGCTTACAGATCCCTGTTTCCTCTCAGTGGCTAACAGACATTTTATTAAATTGCATATAAAACATTACAGCAATAGATAAAGATCATAAATTTAAAATTAAATTAAAACAGGATTGAGAGGGAGAAGGCAACGTGTGCATAAGAAAGAGGTAGAATGTTATCTAGTTTATTAGCCACCTCCAAATACCACACTCCCAATGGGACTCAGCTATTTGGTACAGCCATGTCTTACAGAAAGCCAAAGGGGTGGGTGTGGATCTCTCTCTCTCCCCCCCTTCTCTCTCTCAAACACACACACACACACACACACACACAATGTTCTCCTCCTAATCTTGTCCATCTCAGAAGGAATCTTTGGACAAAGTCAGTAGTGGTCTGCTGCCAGTATGGCTAATTGCGGGCACAGATTTGAGTGCAATTTTGTTTCCTGCACCTGTACAGGTAGAAAAATCTCACACAGCAGTGCATATGTGTGCATTTCAGAGAGGATTTTTGCTTCCGCACATGCTTCCATGCAAAAACCTTGATGAAACACGCTTGCATATGTGTCCCTGTGTGATATTTTGCTACCTGCACAGGTACGTGAAGCAAAATTGTGCTCAAATCTATGTTCACGCGCTAGAGCTGAAGACCTGTGTACAATTAGCCATACTGGCCGGAACCCACCATTGGACAAAGTATGCTTGCTTCGAAAACAGGTTGATGACAATCCAAATTACTGTGATCCCAGCACTTTCAGGTAACTTCTAATAAAGTCCATGTATATCTCCTCCCATGGGCTATCTGAGTTGGCAACCAACTATAGCAAGCCTGGAGGTGGGACCAAGATTGTGGGACCAAGATTGTGCCAAGACTGTGTGTACCTCCATGAAACACCTACCTGGGAAAGGTTTCCCAGGTAGGTGTTTCATGGAGGTACACACAGTCTTGTGTTTTCTCTGGGACCCACATCTTGGCCCCACTGTTCATGTTACATAAGCACTGTTTATCAGTTGCCAACTCCAGCATTCTTCACTCTACAGCCCTGGTCTTTGTCCCTGATTTAGGTGTTCCAATCTTGCTGCTTAACCTCAGCCCTCACAGGTTTCCACCATTTAGCCTCTTGTCATTCATCACAGCCGTTGCCCTCAATCTCATTTGCAAAACTTCACTCTGTATCCTAGCAGCTAAATTTCCCTTGGCAATCATCGGCCCTGCACAGTATTATACAGTAAAACAATTAGCAAAAATCAGATGCATATCATTTAAGATATATGAATTAACGTTTATCCTACCTGAATCATAAGAGTAACTGTAGGCAATTGAAAGGGAGCAAAAGAGCACATTGAGAAAATAATTGACCAACTCAATTACAATCTCCTTATTACCTCAAGGTTCAAATACTCTCTATATGGGACTACTTTTGAAGAGCGTTCAGAAACTACAGATCGTGCAAAATGCAGCTGGGCAAGCAATCATGGGCCTCCCTAGTTTTGCCCATGTCTCTCCAGCACTCCGCGAGCTGCATTGGTTTTGGGGCACAATTCAAAGTGACCTATAAAGCTCTATATGACATCAGACCAAATTACGTATGGGATCGCCTCCTGCCACATGAGTCCCAGTGACCGGTCAGGTCCCACAGAGTCGGCCTTCTCCAGGTCCCGTCAACTAGACAAGGTTGATTGATGGGATCTAGGGGAAGAGCCTTATCTGTGGGGGCTCTGACCTTCTGGAATCAGCTTCCCCCAGAAATTTGCACTGTCCCAGCCCTCCTTGTCTTGCACAAGAGTCTAAAGACTCGTTTGTGCTATCAGGCTTGGGGCTATTAATTACTTGCTCCCTGGCCGATGAACAAAATGTATGTTGCTGTGTGAATGGGAGTGATTGATTTCTAATATGTTTGGGTTTTAGATTAGTTAATTTTATAATTAATTGGATTTAAGATGTTTTCATTGTTTTTTTATATGTTGTAAGCTGCCCTGAGTCCTCAGAGAGGGGCAGCATATAAATCAAATAAGTAAGTAAGTAAGTAAGTAAGTAAGTAAGTAAGTAAGTAAGTACATGGGGTGAGGTATCATCAGTATGCAGATGATACCCAATTGTACATCTCCACCCCATGTCCAGTCAATGAAGCAGTGGATGTGATGTGCCGTTGCCTGGAGGCTGTTAGGGTCTGGATGAGTGTCAACAGACTCAAACTCAACCCTGATAAGACGGAGTGGCTGTGGGTTTTGCCTCCCAGGAACAATTACATCTGTCCGTCCATCACCCTGAGGGGGGGGAACCATTGACCCCCTCAGAGAGGGTCCGCAACTTGGGTATCCTCCTCGATCCACAGCTCACATTAGAGAAACATCTTTCGGCTGTGGCAAGGGGGGCGTTTGCCCAGGTTCGCCTGGTGCACCAGTTGCGGCCCTATCTGGACCGGGACTCACTGCTCACTGTCATTCATGTCCTCATCACCCACATTCTGCTGCATGAATCCCAGCGACTGGTTAGGTCCCACAGAGTCGGCTTGCTCCGGGTCCTGTCGACTAAACAATGTCATTTGGCGGGACCCAGGGAAAGAGCCTTCTCTGTGGCAGCCCCAACCCTCTGGAACCAGCTCCCCCCAGAAGTCAGGACTGCCCCCACCCTTCTTGCCTTTCATCAGCTCCTTAAAACCCACCTCTGTCATCAGGCACGGGGGAATTGAGATATCCCTTTCCCCCTAGGTTACCAAAGGTTTGGCACCATAGGTTTGGAGTAAAGTACTCTAAAATGTAAACCAATTTTAGCATACACTGTTCAAAGAAAATTTATAAGTTCAAGTAACTAACTATGGAGATTATAGCAGAGGTGAGTTCTGCCGTTTTCGACTGGTTCTATAGAACCTGTGGCGGGAATTTCCCTCATTCGGTGAAGCAGCAGTGATGGCCGGCTGGACGTGCCCTTGAACTGGCTCTCTCGACTGTGCCGTAGACTCTGCCATCTTGTTTTTTGCTTCTGTGTAGAGAAGCACAGAAGCTGCATTTTCAGCACTTTACATGCATGTGCAATTCTACACAATGCAGGAAGAAGCAAACTGGCAGCAAAGTAAGTCAGAACCCATTCCTCGGTTGTAGGTTCTCCATATATGGAAATAATTAAGAAAAGTCTGGAGAGCTACATGCCATGTGTGCTTTAATTGGTTTTCCTCTATATTTCAGGTTGGTAAATTAAAATAGTCCCTTAAAACTCTTCAATTCTATGATTCTATGGAATAGATAGAACTGAAATTGATTAAAGATAAGCCATCTCTTCTCTTAGTTCAGTTTATATATTATTTCTCTCTTGATTTGATCTAAAGCTAAACTTTCCCACTTTTTGCTTTCTGAATTTCCTAAATAATTTTGCATATCCTGCATGTCATCAGTTTGCTTTTGAATGCTCCCAATATTAACACATATGCTACTTATTTCACTATGACAAGCAGTTTAAAATTCATAACTTCATTTGATTTTAATCTGGACAGTAGCTCTTCCTCTTTCCACTTGTTCTATCTAGATCTCACATTTGGTCAGACTTTCAACTGAAGCATTTTTATCAGGGTGAAATCTAGCAAGATCTGATAGGTTCTGGACAAGCAGGAGTGGAAGTAGTTTGGAGAACCAGAAAATGCCGGCCGGTGACTTATACCCGGCCTGGATTTGCGGCAGGGCCAGGGAGATGCAGCTCCCGGCGCAGTCACCATTTTGGAAGGCCGGGATCTCATGAGATTTCGCAAGATCCCGGCCATTTTGGGTCATCGACCCAGTCCGATGACATCGTCAGGGGCGGAGCCTGCCAGCCCTATAAAAGAGGCTGCGCAGGCTTGGGGCCTCCTTTTCGCCTCAATGACGAGCAGGCGAACACCCGCCCACCCTCCCTCTCTTTCAGTGTGCTACTATGGGTCACCCTTAGGGGGGCCGAATAGGAATTTTTGGCTGTCTCGGTATTTTCTGCGACCATTTTTTTCATCTATTCCACACTGTGGTGACGGATGGATGGTAGGGGGTGCTTCGCTCCCCGATTAATTTTTAATTGGCTTACCTTTGGTCATTGGGTTGGCAGGTTAGGGGCGGAAATTGGGTGGTGTTTAGCAACTGCGTGTTCTCCATTGGGCATCTTTGGGGATGATTGGCAGGTTCTCTCCAAGGGCTCATGGTGCCTTTAATTCGATCTGAGCAATTGGGAAGAACCTGCCTTTGGGTCTTGCCCATTTCTATCCCCTTGCAGGGGTTAGATGCCGAGATCTCCCACGTGCAGGCGCATGGCTGGGATCCAGGTGAGGGCGTGTCCCCTTCACCTGGATCAGCATGGAGCTATGCCCATGTGTTGCCCCGGAAGTTTTTATGACATCATTTCCGCTCCGGAAGTAATTGTTTGACCCTGCGGGTCCTTGTTAGGTTGAATTAAATTTATGCTAATTTAATTAATAAAAATGACCCAGTGTTAAATCCAGCTCTGTGTCCGCGTTGTTACTCCACTCTTCTGCAATATCACTTCTGGCGGATCCCAGAGTGGGGTAGGAATCGAGATTTTGCAATATCCTTCCACAAGGATTGGGGAGGGAATTGTCATTTTGCAGTATCCTTCCCCAGGAAGGGGGTGGGAATGAAGATTTTGCAGTATCCTTCCCCCAAGAGTGAAGACAGAATGGGGATTTTGCAGTATCCTTCCCTTGCCATGCCCACCGAGCCATGCATACCAAGCCATACCAGCTCACCAAGTCATGCCCACAGAACCTGTAGTTTTTTTAAAAAATGGATTTCACCACTGATTTTTATTCTCAGAACAAGACAAACTTTCTGGCCCAGAACCACTAGGTATAAATGTTTCCAGCTCTTTTAGAGAAAGTGCTATGCAGGTAGGTGAGACAGTGGAAGAGAAGCTTGTTTCTTATGTTTATGAGGCAGGTTGTCACCATAACATTCTAAACTTAGTAGAGAATTTAATTAACATTTATGCTTACCAATTATTTTTAATGAGCAATCTCGTTATGGTTTTCAACTACTCACAAAGGACAGGAGGTTATAAACTACAGCTCAGCATGTTGCCATCATAGATGAGGTCCTAAAAAAAAATTCCATCAACTTGTTCACTAGTCTTCTTTTCTCAAAGTAGAGCATTTCCTGTCCTGTCCATCTCTCCTTGTAGGACTTAGATTCTAGCCACCGGGCAAGAAATAATAACAACAGTCATCCTCTCGGAAGGCAATCATGGTAAACTATTTCTGTATTGTCACAAATAAAACAAAACCATGTAAAACCTTCCAAAGAAGGGCAAGAGTCAAGCTCATCTGGGGACACTTGATATTATTACAAAGTTTATTCTTTTACTAAGTGCTTGACTTTATATTGCTCATATTTTCCTCAAGATTCATTAAAATCCAGAAGATACTTTCTTCTATACGAAGAAAAATACTAGTCCATGTGTAAATGTGATGCTGAGATAATCAGTTCTATAGCCTGGAAAAAGATATAGCTGATTTAATGGTATGAAAATCACTACTTTGTTTTTAACTTTTGCTCATTGTGGAAAATTTATAATTTTGCACAGGCCTGTTAGATAACCACTTAATCTTCATGCCATTTTAAGCACTTTTATCTAACTTCTGAATCAGAATGTTACCAAGCTTTTGTTAAATGCAAGCCTTGCTATACTCTACCCAATTTCCCCCCAAATAAGCCCTACCATGTTTTTGCATGTGTGCCTAATATAAGCCTTAACCCCCAAAATAAATCCTACTTGTGAGCCTGTGCAACCAGCTGGCTTCTGATTTTGTCTGCTTGCTTGTGACACCCCAGCTGTGAGGCGGAGCTACCCCACACAACCTGCACTTGCTTACCTCAGGGCTTCACAGTCAGACCATCTATGCCCCGACAGATGCCCCACAATAAAAACACTGGCAGCCATGCACAGAAGGAACCCACAGGGCCATCAGTGCACTTATTCTGCTTTCTTGTGGCTGCAGTGGAGCAGGAGGCTGAACAGGGTGTGGTGCAGTAATGGGCAGCCAACATTTTTACTGCCACACTGTGGGTGTGGCTTAATGGTCATGTGACCAGGTGGGAGCGGCTTGAACAATCATCATCATTCAAGTGACTGTTAAGTCCTCGACTTACAACCTTACCAGTGTCGCTTGCTGGGGTGACAATTTGCTTTGTGTTTCCTGCGTTCTCCTTCCTGGGTTGCTCCTCCCGCCTCAGGCTGGGTAGCTAGGCAAATGGATGCTGCCAGAAGCATAAATGCTGCCAGCGCCGCTTCCACCCACGCCTTCTGCTTACACCTCAGGTGGAAGGTGGCTGTATGAGGCTGGAGGGAAGCCAGGTAGGAGAGAGGGAAGCTCGTACGAGGCCAGGAAGGAGGAAAGAGGAAAAAAGCAAGGAGCTCAGGTGCAGCAGCAGCAGCAGGGAGAAAAAGGAGAGCTGAGCCAAGACCAGTAATCGAGAAAGTAACAGCCGTCGATCAGCTTTCACGTCCTACATGCTGCCCACCCCTGGTGTGGTGTATTGGTGCCACGGCCATGAGGCTATGCAGGTGTTGGAGTGTGGATGGTCTGGCTGTGGGGGCCCTGAGATAAGCTAGTGCTGGGCAAATGGGGCAGCTTCACACTCCTTCCCCATGTTGGCGGCAGCTCCGGCATGCCATGTGGCCTCCTGGCTTTCTGCGAGAAAGCAGAAGAACTGGGCCTCCATACATGAAAAAAAAATAAGACACCCCTGAAAATGCTATTTCAGCTAGTGCTTATTTTGTGGCTCAAAAGAAAATAAGATCTGTTCTTGTTTTCAGGGGAACACAGTACTATGGAATTGACCAATAAAAAAATTCAGATTAGTCTGAATATTGAAAACAGAATAATAGAGTTGGAAGGAGGGGTGGGCTGCTGCCCGGATGGGGAGAAACACAGTGGGGTAGCAAAAATGGAGCTCTGCCCCAGAGTATCCAGTTTGCACTGAAAGATGTTGAAAGAAAATGCAGGGCGTCCCGTATAAGCCACGCCCACAGTGTGGTAGTAAAAAATTTGGTAGCCCTTCACTGGTTGAAATCTTCTCATCAACCTTATGCTCAAACAAGAAGCCCTATATCAATGATGACAACCCTTTTGCTCCTCGGGTGCCCAAACAGTGTGTGCGTGCCCTATTGTGCATGCATGAGTGCCCACACCCATAATTCAATGCCTTGGGAGGGCAAAAACAGCTTCCCCCGCCCCCGCAGAGGAGCGGAAGGCTGGAAACAGACTATTTCCCAACTTCTGGTGGGTCCAGTAGGCTCGTGTTTCACCCTCCGCAGGCTCCAAAGCTGCCCTGGTGGAGTGTAAAAATGCCCTCCCCCACCCTCGGAGGCTCTCTGGAAGTCAAAATTGCTCCCCCCCCCCCGAGTTTCTGTATGAGCCAAAAATCAGCTCACCAGCACACACATGCATATTGGAGCTGAACTAGGGCAAAAGTTTGCGTGCCAGCAGATATGGCTCCGTGGGCCACCTGTGGCGCCAGTACCATAGGTTCGCCATCACTGCCTTATATCATTTCATACAAATGATTGTCCATTCCTGACAAATTGTCAGGCATGTTACGTTCCTTATAAATACTTAGAGGGATGGTTTGTGATAATAAATATGGCATTCTCTAAATGGTTATAGAACAACTGCTTTATTATTTACTCTAGAATCTTCCCAGGTCGATCTAATGTATTTATTTATATATATATTGGATTTATATGCCATCCCTCTCTGAAGACTCGGAGGGCTTACAAGATATAGGAAACAATATACACCTAATGCAGGTGTTCAGATTATTATTCCCAGATCATTCCTTTTTAAAAGTAAATATTTGTCTTCATTGCTCTTCAGTCATCTTTGTTGTCTTTAAATTTTTTCTGTCCATATAAATGTTTTTTCCTAACTATAAAACAACCCATTTTATACTGAATTCTACATATCCTTCAAACTGAAACTTTAAGGTAAATCTCAATCTTAAATCCTGCACTTCAATGCAAGAGTAGTAAAACGATCACCCAAATAGATTACCATTTTGTGTTTTTTATTAAACTGCTGGCATCCTTTTTATTTTCCTCTTGAGTCTGAACACATTTAAAACCTTGTTTCTTATTCTTCATTGACCACAATTTACTCTGAGTTTCCACTTCCTTGACACAGTCTAAAACTCTGTGACCTAGGTCAGTGATGGCGAACCTTTTTTTTCCTTGGGTGCTGAAAGAGCTTGTACAGAGCTTGCACAGGTACTATTGTGCATGTGTGAGTGCCCACACCCCTAATTCAATGCCTGGGAAGGGTGAAAACAGCTTCCCCCATCACCCGGAGGCTCTCTGGAGGCTGGAAACGGCCTGGTTTCCAACTTCTAGTGGGCCCAGTAGTCTCCTGTTTCACCCTCCCCAGGCTCCAAGGCTTCCCTGGAGCCTGGGTGTGTGGGGGGAGGGGCTAAAACACCTTCCCCCATGCCCTCAGAGACTCTCTGGAAGCCAAAAATGCCCTCCCAGAACCTCTGTGCAAGCCAAAAATCAACTGGCCGGCACACAGCTGACTAAGGCAATGGCTCGTGTGCCGGCAGATTTGGCTCTGTGTGCCACCTGTGGCACCCATGCCATAGGTTCACCATCACTGACCTAGGTTATGTGTGCTCTTACTTGAGAACTAACTTCTTTCATTTCCTGTGTCTTTTTTGTTGTAGTATTTTTGTTTTCATTTCTAAGCAGTTTATGCAGGCATGTTGTTTCACTGAAAGTATTTTTCCTCACATAAATTATTTGAAATTTTGTTTTTGTTTCTCTTTTCCGGGAAATTTGTATCTCTTTCTAAGTTTCAGTTCCTGTTGTTTCTCTCCTGTGGAATCCTATTCCTTGGCCTAAGTTTAGTAACATCTACTTTGCATCATAAAGAACTCTGTGATGGGACAACATGGAGCCAAAATGGTTTATTCATTTGGAGTTAATTCTCTTCCTTACAAAAAGTATCATAATATTTATTTTTTCTAAACAAAGAATTTTTGATTCTCTTCAGATGCAAGAAAAACTTCAGATGCAAACATTTTGTGAATAAGGTTTGGCTTTTAAAATGTGTAAGTTTGTTATTCAAGAAGAGCTTTTATTATCTGTTTGTATAACTCAGTGGAAATCTCTTACAAGGAGACTGATTGCTTAATTGGTCTTACAGAACGCAATTGTTCAAAAGGAACGATTGAGTTATTAAAGTCTATTCACTGTCTGAATATCTGATAGAAAATCAGACATTCATTTTCTGTCCTTTTAGTCTTCCAAAGCAATGTGCAGTTTGGGGAGGAGAAGACACAATGGCAATTTGATAAAGTAGATTTGAGACTGTATGCCATATTCTATCTTCTTTTGCTTTCCTCAGTCTGTCTGATACGCTCCCTTGACGTCAACTGGCACAATCATTGTGACTATTTTCTATAATTCCCAATTATGTTACAAAAATGAAAGCTTTCAACTAATATCACAGAAGACTTGGTGAGCCACTGTTTTTGACATTTAGAATAAAAAATGAAGTCATTGCTTTTCGGTTGAGGAAGCTAGCTTGACTCCATCCTCATTACACAAAATATACTCCCTAATTTGTATAATTCATCACTGTTGCAAGACCACTTTGTACATTCAGGAAAATAGTATGTGATTGCTTAAAAATGGAGCCCTTCAAAATTCAGGCAAACATTTCCCTATTTCACCTATAGCTCAGACAAGAAAGGTGCCATTTAAAGCCTAGTTTTCTTCCTGATATTATTTATTTACATATAGCACTTAACTTATGAACACCACTGAGCCCAAGATTTATGTTGCTAACATCTGACATCTCCATTGATTTTGCTGATCAGAAGCAGAGGTGACATTCAGTGGGTACTGTGTTGCTTGGTAACACCCAATCTTGTGTTGATGGTCATCCATCATGTTTGAAGAAGACCTTAACAAGTTGCGGGGTGTCCATGATGTGTCTATAGGTGGCTGGTAAGGCTTATATGGGCACAAAACATTTTGGCACATGTTGGGCAGAAATGTATGGGCATCATTGTTGCAGTGTTTGCAGCTCTGGCTTTACGGAGTGCTCACTTCTCTTGTGCTATGGTTGTTGTGTCCTCAGATGTCTGACAGCCAGGGGTCGGCTACTGCCCGGATGGGGGGGGACACAGTGGGGTAGCGAAAATGGAGCTCCACCCATTGGTTGACAGAAGAAACTATCAAAAGGAGGGGGATCTTAGTTGGCAAGGTCCCTTTACAAGCCAGTCTGCAGAGAAAGAAGCAAACCAACAAGAGTATTTTTTCTCATTCCAGCTGTCTTTTTAATCATCACCAGTTGTCTTTTTATGAAAGCTGGAGACGAATGGAGGAAATTGTTTAAAAAAAGTGCCAAAAAAGCAAATGTCTGGTCCCAATAACTTATTTAGATACTTAAATTCTGGTAATTTTAAAAAAAAATCATATCTGCCAATCTGGGATGTCAGATATTCCAGTGGAACAGCTAGGCAGCTTTGGACTCTTACTACAGACCAGAAAGTCACAGAGAGTTGCATGTGGAATTGGGACCTCAGGATTTGCTCATGGATCCCAGAGTGTGCCCTTGGTTGTACAAAATAAGGTCTGAAGGTTTGTCAAAAATTAATGGATTCAATCTATAAAAAGTTAGACATTGAATTATAAAGTTCAAGAAGAAAGTGTTCGACCCAGCCTTAGCAGAAGCAAGAAGCAGACTCCTTGTCATGAAGAATCTCTATTTATTTACCTCTTGTGAAATTAATTGCTTTCACTAACCAACAAGTCCAGGCAATAGTCCTTCAAGGAGCTAACGGCAATAACAGAGCTTATCAGTTCCTTGCAGTAACTACTCTCTTTTCCTTCTATTTATTCCCCAGCTAGGGAGAGGCCATTCAGTGTTCACTGGTGCTTTGCTTCCTGAGTCAACTTCTTGCCCTTCACTGTTCACCTCTCCTAACAGCTCTGTGCATATGTGCATCTGGAACAGGCCCCAGCTGTTCTTCCTTACTCATACCAACTTCCAAAGGCAGTTGCCTCTCTGGTGGCTGGGAAGCAGGGATGGGCCAGTAGCAGTCACTTCCTGGATTATCGGTCTTGGTTCAGCTCCCCTTTTGTCCCCTGCTGCTGCTGCTGCTGCATCTGCGCTGCTTGCTTTTTTCCTCTTTCCTCCTTCCTGGCCTTGGACGACCTTCCCTCTCTCCTGCCTGGCTCCACTTTAGCCTCACACGGCCACCTCCCAAGGCCAGAAAGGAGGAAAGAGGAAAAAAGCAAGCAACGCACAGCAGCAGCAGCAGGGAAAAAAGGAGAGCTGAGCCAAGCCAAGCCACGCCAAAGCGGTCTGGGATGCGGTCTTCTTCTCATTGCAAAGCCCTCGCTTTACCCACAGCTGAGATGAAAAGGCATCGTGCAGTAATAAAACCTTGTAACTCTCCTTCGACTTTCTGTTATTTTTAAATGCCCCCCTTTCCTCCTCCTCCTTGGAAAGCGGCAGGGAGACCAGCACCAGCAGGAGTTGCAGGGGGCCCTTTTCCTCCTCCCTCTTTTCTCAACAGCTGATCGGCACCCATTCACCTAGATACCCAGCCTGAGGCAGGGGGCGACCCAGGAAGGAGAGCATGGGAAACGTGAAACAAATTGTTACCCCAGTGAGTGACACTGGTGATGTTGTAAGTCGAGGACTTAACTGTTCACTTGAATGATGATGATCGTTCAAGCCACTCCCACCTGGTCACATGACTGGCAAGCCACTCCTACCCAGTCACATGACCATCAAGCCACAACCATAAAATAAGCTACGCCTATAGCGTGGCAGTAAAAATTTTGGCTGACCATTACTGCTGGGAAGTGTCGATGGCCCTGGCTCCATCTCTGTGTCCAATGCAGAACATCCATCAGAACCTTCCCCAAATTCCAGAACTCGCCCTAGTTTTTCCCTAACATCGTCATCATCTGAGTCTACCTCCAGCTCTGCTGGCAGCTGGCAGGCCACAACAGAAAGCGTTTTTTTAAAGGTCTGGATCTTTTGAAAAAGTAACAACCCAGAAATGTGGTGATGACAGGCTGAGATATAAACTAAAGCAAAATTAACATGGGCAGAGAAACATCTCCATATCCAGGATCTGATGAACAAGAAACAAAAAGGATTTCAAATCTGATATCTATAGTTCATGAGCCAGCTCTATTTCTATCTCTTTTGAACTTGACGCTATCAGCAAACAGATAATTGGCAGCTAATCTCTTTGCAACTCCCATGGCATAAGGCAGTGTGATAACCTTCAATTATTGGATAGTAATCAGGAACCCACTTTTATGCTTCCTGCAGCGTGCGTAAAAGCATTTAGTTACCTTTGGATTTAGCAGTAATTCTTATTCTGCATTTGAAGAAGCACGGATTGGAGCTGATTGGAGCTGCAGTGCCATTAAGAGTCTTATTTCGCAGGCAAGTGATTGCCCTGTGCAATTAAACACCTGCAGTATCGATCCCACGGAGAGTCACTTCTTTGCCAAATGTCTCTCATTTCTGCAAACGACGAGGTGAAAAATTAAAACCAGGGAACTTCCTGTGTTTAGAAGTTCTTACCAGAGCAGCTAAAATACTGTGGATTTTTATCCTTCTAATGACCTCCTATTTCCAACATGAGTGAGAGTTGGGTTTATTATTTTTTAAAGATATCTGTATGGTCTGTATAGTATAAAAGTCAACCTTTAAAAAAAATAATGTTAGTGTACAATAAATGACCTGAAAAAATAATGCACTATTTATGTCCAAAGTGAGTCTATGAAGAAGGAAAATGAATGTGGCTAGATCCATACGTTGTCCAAAGCCAATGTGGTGCAGTGAGTAGAGTGCAGTACTTCAGGCCACTAAAACTGACTGCTAAATATGCACGTCAGCGGTTTAAATCTCATCACCGACTCAAGGTTGACCCCGCCTTCCATCCTTCTGAGGTGGGTGAAATGAGGACCCGAATTGTGGGGGCAATATGCTGGCTCTGTTAAAAAGTGCTATTGCTAACATGTTGTAAGCCACCCTGAGTCTAAGGAGAAGGGTGGCATAAAAAATGGGAGGGAGGGAGGGAGGAATATAAGTTGTCCATATATAGTACATTGTACATGAGAGATGATTTCATTGTATTTCCTAAGGGAAAACTTGGTTGTTCAAAATGGTTATTGAATATTCTTTGGAGGGATCCCATGGGTCCATGATGATGAACTGATGGCACACATGCCACAGGTGGTGTGCAGAGCCATCTCAGCAGACATATGAGCCATTATCATAGGTCAGTGTGCATTTGTGCATGCCGGACAGCTGATTTTTAGCTGGCCAAGCCCAGGCCTTCCCTCCCCTCCCAGGAGTCCCCATGTGGCCCATTTTGGATGCCAGGCACTGAAGGGTTACCAAAATTTTTACTACCACACTGTGGACGTGGCTTATGCAGGATGCCCTGCATTTTCTTTCAACATCTTTCAGTGCAAATTGGGTGCTCTGGGATAGAGCTCCATTTTCACTACCCCACTGTGTTCCCTCCTGGCCAGGAAACAGCTCACCCCTGATGCCAGGTAAGTACAGGGTTCACACAGAGGCTCCGGGAGGGTGAAAAATGGGCCTCCAGGAAATCCAGAAACAGACTGTTTCCAGGCTCCAGAGGCTTCAGGGTGCTGCTAGGCCCAAAACAGGGTGTAGAAGAATTGCATGTGCATACAGGAAGGTGCAGGGAAGGCAGTGCATTATGGTTATGGGCATGCTCTCTCTCTCTCTCTCTCTCTCACACACACACACACACACATATACACAGACAGAGACAGACAGACAGACAGACACACTCTCTTTTGGCCCCTGAGGGAAAAAAAGGTTAGCCATTACTGCTACAGATTATCTAGGCCAAATACCTCTTCAGTATAAGAATACAGTGTTCCCTTGATTTTCGCGGGTTCGAACTTCGCAAAAAGTCTATACTACGGGTTTTTCAAAAATATTAATTAAAAAATACTTCGTGGGTTTTTTCCCTATACCACGGTTTTTCCCACCCGATGATGTCATATGTCATCGCCAAACTTTTGTCTGCTTTTAATAAATATTTTTTTAAATAAACTTTAATAAATAAACATGGTGAGTAATAATCTAAATGGTTGCTAAGGGAATGGGAAATTGCAATTTAGGGGTTTAAAGTGTTACGGGAAGGTTTGTGATACTGTTCATAGCCAAAAATAGTGTATTTACTTCCGCATCTCTACTACGCGGAAATTCAACTTTCGCGGGCGGTCTCAGAATGCATCCCCCGCGAAAATCGAGGGAACACTGTATATCCCATCTGAAAACTTCCAGAATACAATCTTCAAACTTCCCAAATCCAAGGAACTCTGTAAATACAGGTACCATTAGTATTTCACTTTGCAAATTCAGATAGTTGTCGACTTAGAAACAGTTTGTTTAATGATGGTTCAAAGTTACAATGGCACTGAAAAAAAGTGACTTATGACCATTGCACTCAAAATTCAAATGGTTGGCAGCTTGTGATGGTTACAGTATCCCAGTCATGTGATCACCTTTTGCAAGCTTCTGACAAGCAAAGTCAACAGAGAAGAATAGAATAGAATAGAATTCTTTATTGGCCAAATGTGATTGGACACACAAGGAATTTGTCTTGATGCACATGCTCTCAGTGTGCATAAAAGAAAAAGATACATTTGTCAAGAATCATGTGGTACAACATGTAATGATTGTCATAGGGGTCAAATAACCAATGAAGAAATAATCAATATTAGTAAAAATCTTAGGATGCAAGCAACAAGTTACAGTCATATAGTCCTAAGTGTGTGTGTGGGGGGGGGAGGAGGATAGGAATGATGAGAAAAACTAGTAGAAATAGAAGTGCAGACTTAGTAAAAAGTTGACAGAGCTGAGAGAATTATTTGTTTAGTAGAGTGATGGGGTTTGGGAAAAAACTGTTCTTGTATCTATCAGCAAGAAAAGTTGTAAAATGGGTCAAAACTCACTTAACAAATGTTTCACTTAGCAATGTGAATTTTGTGCTCAGTTGTGGTTGTAAGTTGTTGATCACCTATACTGGGGGTATCAGATCTGTGTTTCTCCCATTCTTCGTGGAAGAAATGGGGGATTTGGATTTGTCACATTTAGTTCTCTTTCCTATGTATCCCAAGTATCCTATTTCTTGCCTGGTCCTCTTTCTATAAACTTTAACTTGATTTATAACTGTTGCCTGGCACCAGAAATGCCTGGAGAATTCTCATCTCTTGGGAAATTAGATTGGGGGGACATGGGAGTTGAAAGATGGACCTGAGAAGTTCTTATCTGTTTCTCAGAAAGGTCGATACAATAAAATCTTCAGACTGTGGATTAATGTATTGGACTGTAGTAAAAGGTTCCTAACTTCCTTCATCCTGGATTGTATGTCCTGAAGGACTTCAGATCCTGCTTTGAATTTTGACTTGCTTTCATCCCTTTTCAATAAAAGGTTCTTTTTTAATACAAAGTTTTCAAGAGTCTATACTTTCTTAAAACGGGGAGAGGTTGGTCCTTACAGTGGTTTTATGGAAATATGTTCTGTGAACCTAGACTTCCAAACTTCAATTCATAAAAATAGTGAAAGTTATGATGAAAGTCATGATCATCTCTTGGAACTGCGCCTTGTACATACCCTTGTTGTTACAGAGGTAATTAGGAACAATTCTTCAGGAAGTACAAAAAGGAGAACCAGCTATCTACCAGCCCATTTGAGTAGCCCATTTGCATACCAGGTAAAAATTATGAAGCTAGAATATATTAAGAACTGGCAATTTCTATTTTATATCAGGTGCTTTAAGATTGTAATTTCAAGGATAATAATTGACTTAATGTTATTACTTTAATAACATTACATTATGTGGGTCCATCCAGGCTAAAAAAGCAGGAGCCAAATGCTTTTAAAAAAATTAAATCAGTTTTATTATTATTTTAACTTTAAGAGAAAAAGTTGCAAATAATGAACATGAAACTTAACCATTCAGAGTCCCTAGGGCAGTGATAGTGAACCTATGATACAGGTGCCACAGGTGGCACGCAGAGCCATATCTGCTGGTACATGAGCCGTTGCCCTAGCTCAGCTCCAACATGCATGTGTGTGCCGGCCAGCTGATTTTTGACTTGCACAAAGGCTCTGGGAGGGCATTTTTGGCTTCCAAAGGTGTGGAGGATGGGTTTTTTACCCCCACCCCCAGCTCCAGGGAAGCCTTTGGAGCCTGGGGAGGGTGAAACACGAACCTACTGGGTCCACCAGAAGTTGGGAAACAGGCTGTTTCTGTCCTCCAGAGGGCCTTTGGGGGATGGGGGAAACTGTTTTCACCCTTCCCAGTCATTGAATTATAGGTGTGGGCACTCGCGCATGTGTGATAGTGTGCACACACGCTCTTTCAGCACCAAAGAAAAGAAAGGTTCGCCATCACTGCCTTAGGGAGTTGGGTGGTATAAAAATCAAATGAATGAATGAATGAAAGAACAAACAAACAAACTTTCAACCTTACTATTCATTTTTTATCTTCAGAGAAGGTTTACTGTTTTTCGCTTGTTATTGCTTTTAAAGATAAACTTAATAACCATGGTTTATTTTCCCACCATATTTTTTCTTGGGTTTTTTACCCATTGCATACAACTATAAGCTATATAAGTGTACCCATTACAAACAGTCCAAATGAAACTTATATTATAGTATAATATACTGCTCAAAAAAATAAAGGGAACACTCAAATAACACATCCTAGATCTGAATGAATGAAATATTCTCATTGAATGCTTTGTTCTTTACAAAGTTGAATGTGCACAACAGACGTTTGATTTACTTGGAGTTATATTGTGTTGTTTAAGTGTTCCCTTTATGTTTTTGAGCAGTATACAGTGATCCCTCGATTATCGCAAGGGTTCCGTTCCAAGACCCCTCGCGATAATCGATTTTTCGCGATGTAGGGTTGCAGAAGTAAAAACACCATCTGCGCATGCGCGCCCTTTTTCCATGGCCGCGCATGCGCAGATGGTGGAGTTTGCGTGGGCGGCAGGGAAACCCGGATCTTCGTCTGCTCGCTGCTGCTGCGGCCGCCCAGCAGCTGATCTGCTCGGCGGCAGCAGCGAGGAGCCGAATCGGGCTTTCCCCTTTGCGTGGGCGGCGGGGAAACCCGGATCTTCATCTGCTCGCTGCTGCTGCGGCCGCCCTTCAACTGATCTGCTCGGCGGCAGCAGCGAGGAGCCGAATCGGGCTTTCCCCTTTGCATGGGCGGCGGGGAAACCCGGATCTTCGTCTGCTCGCTGCTGCTGCAGCAGCAGCAAGCAGACGAAGATCGAGGTATCCCCGCCGTCCATGCAAAGGGGAAACCCCGGCTCCTCACTGATGCCCCCACTCGCCCGCCCACCCGCCCGCCGCCCGCCAGCAAGAGGGGGAGAGATAGAGAAAGAGAGAGAAGGAAAGAAAGAGATGAGAGAGGGAGGAAGAAAGTGTGAGAGAGGAAGAAGCAAGATAGAGAAAGAGAGAGAGAAAGAAAGATGAGAAAGGAAGGAAGAGAGTGACATCATCGGGTGGGAAAAATCGCGATATAGCGTTTCGTGAAGATCGAGATCGCAAAAATCGAGGGATCACTGTATATGAATTCAGATACTGTATGTGGCTTATATTACAATCAAATTATATATAATGATTTAGTGTACCACAAGAACTCAATAATTGACTGAAATGTCAGTTCAAAAGAAGAACTCAAATACAAACAGATCATTTCAATTTTTATGTCAACTTTATCGCAACATCCCCTCTTTGCTTGGTATTTTATCCATGGGCTGTCAGACTCCTGAATGCAAAATAACATCATAATTATGTAGTACGATGTTCTTGCAAGGCCATTGCAGTGTGAACATGTTACAATGTGTAACATGTTCACACTGGTGCAATAGGACTGTTTGCTAATATGATTTCTTGTGTTAGGGATTTCTGTCTTTACTGTGAGTTGTATTGTGTTGGGGGGGTGCACTGAGAGAACTACACCAATCTCCTTGTACATATGTTGTACAGTGACAATACAGGTTACTGTTGTTATTATTATTAAATTGAAATGAAGGTTTATTAGAGTTTGTTGCAAACATCAAAACCAGAAGCACACACAAATGACTGATTCAGCTGGATTCATTAATTCCTTTATATACAAGAATATAGATAAGTAAGTTTTACAATACCAATAGAGATTCTTCTTCAAGCAGTTTCAGGTATCAGATAACTGTTAGCTTTATTTCAGCAGCAGACAAACACAGAGTAGACAAGAGAGCAGAGTGGGTTGAGCCATACCCAGCCTTAAGATGAAGCTTCCAGTTTCAATTCTCTGCACAGAGTCAGAAGTGTTTAATTCCCATTGTCTGACTTAGTTGCTCTGCCTATTCATTGGCTAACCTTGATAACATTGGCTCTCCCAGTTCATGAATATCTTAACAAGATTCATTTGAATTACACATTAACGGTATAAAATATGAAATAGGGTTATTTAAGAGAAGGAATGGTGGTCTTTATTATGACATTTCCAATTTATCACATAAAAACATAATCTCGTAATTTGCTTCATTTTCTTTTCATATAAATCAACATTGGTTGGTGGCATATCATTTAACTATATTTGTGTTTGAGATTTGTTGAAAATAAAACTTGTATATTCATCATGCCGCATTTTAGTCAAGTAGTGTAATAAATCTTATTTAAACTTGTCACCCTCTGTTACAAAGATGAATAAAACATTGTCCCATTGTCCCTTGCAAAAACATTTAGGATACTTTTTTTGGTATTATTTTTATTGAGAAGCTTTGGGATTGTTCTCTCTGTCCAGTCAGAGATCCTTATCTGTCAATTATATGCATATATGCTACTACCAGAAAGTTATATATTTTTTCTGCAAGTTATCATAAAGGCAATTTCAGGTTGCTAATATTGTTGCTCTTCTTCCATTGATAAAGACATCACAATTTAGTGCAAGGGACACAAACTGTCATTTGCTTCAGATCTAATATTTTACTGATATGCCACATGGTAATTGCAGCATAACCTCTTCTTCACCAATCATAAAAATGCATGATGGTACAGTGGTTAGAATGCAGTATTGCAAGCTAACTTACTGCTTACTGCCAGGACTTCGATCCTGACCAGCTCAAGGCTGACTCAGCCTTCCATACTTCTAAAGGTCAGAAAAATGATGAGCCAAATTGTTGGGGCCAATATGCTGATTCTGTAAACTTCTCAGAGGATGCTATAGAGGATGCAATGGAGCAAGATATAAGTAAGTGCTATTGTTATTCGCCCCGAGTCTTCAGAGAGGGGAGCATACAAATCTAATAAATTATTATTGTTATTGTTGTTGTTATTGTTGTTGTTGTTGTTGTTATTATTATTATTATTAGTAGTATTAGTATTAGTGTTAGTATTATTATGTCAATACAACACAGCAAACAAGATCACTATGCTGGATTTCGTATTTCATCACCAGTTGGGCGCTTCCCAAGCAGCTAGGACTGCGTGATGTAGTGGCGAATTATGTTTGCCGATCACAGTAAAGCGGCCTTTTGCAATTGACAGATGGAGATTTTGTCAATTCCGATGGATTTCAAATGTCCGCTGAGAACCTTTGGCACTGTGCCCAGTGTGCCAAGTACCACTGGGACCACTTTCACTGGCTTATGCCAGAGTTGTTGCAGCTCGATTTTTAGATCTTCATATTTCACTAATTCCTCTAGCTGCTTCTCCTCAATTCTACTGTCCCCTGGGATTGCGATGTTGATGATCCATACTTTTTTTCTCCACAATCAGGATGTCTGGTGTGTTATGCTTCAGAATTCAGTCAGTCTGAAGTCAGAAGTCCCACAGTAGTTTTGCTTGCTCATTTTTGACCACTTTTTCAGGCTTATGACTCCACCAGTTCTTTGCCACTGGTAAATGGTAGTTCCGGCACAAGTTCCAGTGGATCATCTGTGCCACAGCATCATGTCTATGCTTGTAGTCAGTCTGTGTGATCTTTTTGCAGCAGCTGAGTATGCGATCGATTGTTTCATCTGTTTCTTTACAGAATCTGCACTTTGGATCGTCTGTTGATCTTTCAATTCTGGCTTTGACAGTTCTAATGGCCTGTTCTTGTGCTGCCAGTATTAGTCCTTTTTGAGTGTTCCACTTGTAAGCCATGACCAGGTCTTTTCTTTATCCAATTTACTGGTTAATTATGTATTATGAAGATTACCCAAGATAGTTAGACTTTCCTTCAATCTCCCACAGAGATCTTTTCCTTGTTGTCTGTATTTAAGGTTCTTCTGAAATGCATAAAATTCCGTGAAAGACTGTCCAAGCGATCAAATCATAAAATCATAGGGTTGGATAGGACCTTTGAGATCATCTTGTCCAGCTTCATGACTAAGATGGGAGACATCATACCAAAGATTGTCCAATCTTTTTGTGAAAACCTCTAGTGATAGAGTTTACTTAGATTAACATTATCACAGCACAGGTTCCTTAATATGGATAAAACTCCTTAAAACATTGGTATATCATTGATAAATGACAGGAACACCATTTACTCTGGGGGTAAAAATGCATTATTTATTCTTTTGGAAAGGAACAGAAGCTATCATATTTTCTATATTAACATAAAGAGTGTCTAAGTCCTCATTTTATTTAGTTTTTCTTAAATAAGATGATAAATGCTAGCTTGCATCTGCATAATGTTTATTCATGATTAGCAAATGTTTCTCCATATCCCAATATGGGACAATTCCAGGGCCCCTTTTACTTTATATGTTTATATAGTATTATCCCAGTGTACCTTTAGTTCTTTTCCTTGTCTATTGTTTAATACATTTCTTCCCCTCCTGGGAAAGTTTTTTTTTAAGAGGGGGATATTCAAGTAACAATTTGAATGTCAACCATTTGGTACAAATTTTCTGGTACAAATTGTTCTATTAACTCAGCCTCAAGGTTTCTTCCTTCTTCCCTTTTGTAATTTTGTCCCTTATGAAGTCCAGCATGCAATGACTATTATCAATTCTGTACAGACACAAAAAAAGGATAAATGTACAAGGGGAGATTATGTTTTTATGGCATCCTTCTTATCACAGCAATTTTGTGAGGGAACCCTTGGGGCAAACTAATTCATTCAAAGTCAATGCAAGGGTAGAAAGAAAGATAATTCTTAGCCTCCATAGAAAAGGTCCGTTTAGATTATCAATACATTAGACTTTCCTCAGCTAACATTCATAAATTAAAGAAGGAAAGAAAACTTGAATATTTATTCCTTGCATGCATATCTGACTCAGGCTCAGTGGTGTAATTTTGTTTTATTATTTATTCCTGGGCATATTTTTTGTGATACAATATGTAAAAAAATGAAGGGAAAAAAAAATCTCACCAGAAATCCATTTATTATCTTGTATCATATTTTATTGCCCTCTGCTGACAGGGATCAAGTCTGAGTTATAATTCTCTGAGTTTCCACATTGAAAATAAAATGAAAATAAATTTGGCTGTGAGCTCTGTCACCCACACGTTGAATAGTATACTTCAAAATCTGTTCATGGGACTCAAGGAAAAAGTATACAGACAATACTTGTTGTGTCCAGAGGACAGTAAGCCTTGTATCCGCCCCCTATTCCTTGGGCGGGAGAATACCGTAATGTGATTGGTTGGCTGAGCCTGGCAGCCCGGTATATATATAGCTGCCAGGCACGGCCATGTTGTCTTTGGTTTAAGTTCTGTAACCGTTATTCAATGTTAATAAAAGAACCGTTACTCACCATAAGAGTGCAGTCCTTCTTCCAGCAAGGATTCAACAATACTGCTTTTATATTCTGACATTTCCTTTTTCCTGTTAGTGCCTGAATTGCTTTCCTTCTTGAATTAGTGTGTGCTTTTACTTTCTTGCACTCAGCCATGGCAAACACATTCCTTGACAGTGTTGGGGTTTTGTTTTGCCATTTTCTCCACAATGTTGTTTTTATTTTGCCTCCAAACCTATCAGTGACGCAAACACCAGTTTTTCTGAGCTGAACCAGTAAAGAGAGTCCTCAATGTATGACCATAATTGAGTATCTGGCATTGGGCCAGAATACCTGTGGAACCGCCTTCTGCTGCAAGAATCCCAGCAACCGGTCAGGTCCCGCAGGGTTGGCCTTCTCCAGGTCCCGTCAACTAGACAATGTTGTTTGGCGGGACCTAGAGGAAGAGCCTTCTCTGTGGGGGCCCCGGCCCTCTGGAATCAGCTCCCCCCAGAAATTTGCACCACCCCCACCCTCCTCGCCTTTCAGAAAAGTTTAAAAATCCATCTGTGCCGCCAGGCTTGGGGTCATTAGACCCTAGCCTCCTGGCCGACAAGTATGTATGTCTTGCTGTGTGAATGGGAATGAATAATTTTTAATGTTATTAGACTTTTTAAAGTTTTTTAGTGATATTAATTGGATTTTTAGATATGTATATTGTATATTTTTATATATATGTTGTGACCCGCCCTGAGTCCTCGGATATTATTATGGTAGTACCTTGGTTGTTAAGTGAAACTTAGCTTTCCCATTGTCTTTGCTTGTCAGAAGTTGTTGTTTTTTTTAAGAGACAGAACAGTCATTTTTCGGAAATAGTATAGAGCAGTGATGGCGAATCTATGGCACGTGTGCCACCTGTGGCACGTGTGGTTATATCTGCTGGCACATGAGTCGTTGCCCTAATTCAGCTCCAGTGTGCATGTGTGTGCCGGAAAGCAGATTTTTGCCTTGCATTGAAGCTCTGGGAGGGCATTTTTGGCCTCTGGAGGGCCTCCAGGGGAGTGAGGGAAGCCATTTTAGCCCTCCTCAGACACCAAGAAAATATCTGCAGCCTGAAAAGGGTGGAAAATGGGCCTACTGGGCCCACCCAGAAATTGGGTAATGAGGGAGCAGAGGGATCGTGTGTGCATAAACAGGGAGTGGCGCCACATGGTGGATCACACATGCATGCGCAGGCAGGCATTGAATTATGGGTGTGGGCACTCACATGCATGCAATAGCATGTACAAGTGTGTTTTTGGGACCAAAGGAAAAAATGTTCACCATCGCTGGTATAGAGTCTCCTGCTTGAGGAAAATTGTTAACAAGAACAACTTCATAAGCATATTTTATTATTCAGTCGGTAGAGGGCTAAGAGCCTGAAATTTTCTGCAAAATCTCAGGTTCTTGTTCATTATTCTTTCAGGGGGGGGGGGGAGAGAAAGGGAGAGAGCGAGAAAGAGGTCATACTCACTCAGCATTTATTATTATTTATTATGATGATTGAACTGCCACTTGACTTGTGTGCTATAGGGTTCCTGCTTGGGCAGAGGGTTGAACTTGATGGCCTTCATGGTCCCTTTCACCTCTAACAATCAATAGATAGATAGATAGATAGATAGATAGATAGATAGATAGATAGATAGATAGATAGATAGATAAATAAATAAATCTTTTTCTTTGCATTATATCAACTGTATTCTTTTTAACTTTTCAATATAAACGGCATAATTTTTCTTCTTTACTTTTTTTACTTTTTCCTTTCTTGCACTTTTAGTTTTATCTTTTTTTCATTCTTTCTCTCTCTTTTTCTTTCTACCCTTATTAATTTATATTAGTTCTTAATCTTATTTTTAAAAACATTTAATAAGAATCATATAAAAATAGATGAAGAGAGTTGATATAAAGATATCATTTGAGAGAACACGGGTAAGTCTTTAAAACAGTGTTTGGGTTTGCGACTAATTTTGCTTCATTGCAAAACCTCTTCCATTGATCGATTCCATGCATTAATGTCTGCTCATTCTATGATTTGAAAATATAATGTAAGATATGTTAACGTTAAAGTTTCTGTTACTGAAATTAGAAAGAAAAAAATGACATTCTCTGTAAACGCCTACAGGCTGCATGTTAATTAATTTCTCAGTACACAAAGCCAAATCGTGATGGGAAATAATATAAAATAACTATGAAGTGATGTCTTTAGAAGGAAAAGAAATATTTATAGAACTTTAAACAACTAATTGTACTTAGTCAAAAAATGGGACCTCTTAAGTTTTCCCCCCCTACTAATGAAATAAAAATAAAAATAAAAACTTTGAATGAGTGGGATTTCTCTGTTGCTTTCTCTATTGATACATTTAGATTGCTTCAGTGAGTCTTCAAAGTTAACAAAACATCAGCAATACAGGCTCACCTGTAAGTTTGATCAATTAATTATCACCCAATATATAACAGGATCTAGTCCATGAAAGAGTGTACTAATAAAGGTCTCACTTGCCTTTGTAACAACAAAATGACATTATCATTTATTAAAACACGTGAAACACAGGATTAACATAAACGTCAATAAGGGTAATCGGAAAAATTAAAAATGATTTGCAGCAGTAGAAATCACTGTACCATGGACTTGAATTATCTGTCCTTGATTTTTATTCCCCATTCTTACACAATTATAATTGAAACCTGAATCAAAGAAAATATGAAATTGTCAAGATAGAACTGGAATGTACAAAATTTGATGTTTTGCGGGGGGGGGGGATCACTTTTTCCTAAAACATCATAAGAGGGTTCGTGAAACTGAAGAACAGCTGTGAGGGACAGGGCTAGGGATCTGGATGGTAGTGTGGTGCAGTGGATTAATGCCACTTTAATTTAGATGATATCAAAGCATGACATCATACAAAGAAATGGATGGCAGCAATAGCAATGGCATTTAGATTTACAGTATATACTGCTTCATGGTGCTTTACAGCACTCTCTAAGGGTTTACAGTCAGCATATTGCCCCCCAAGATTTGGGTCCCCATTTTACTGACCTCAGAGGGATGGAAGGCTGAATCAACCTTGAGCTGGTCAGAATTGAACTCCTGTCTGTGGGCAGAGTGAGCCTGCAATAATGCATTCTAAACACTGTACCACCATAGTTCTTAATGGAATAACACTGTAATCAGATTACATAATAGGCAACTAAAGATGCAAAAGTGCAATCCAGTCACTCAAATATATTTCTCTGGTCCACAAAACAGAATATAAAAATATTGGTGTTAATGGTAGACTAAACTTCAGAAATTAAAGAGAATAGACATGCCAGTACTGTAATATTTAACTGTGATGATATGGAGGCAAAGCAGAAAAAATAATGCAACAATTATTTTAAATATTTTAACCTATGTGAAAGAGAATCTAATAAGCTATATAAAGAGATGAAATATTCTCAAAATCTCAATATATATATTACAGGAAATATATGTTTTAAATGCCAGAAATTGAAATAGGAAGACAAAATAATAACAATTTGAACCTCGTATACTATACCAGATTGAGTGCTGTTCATGATGTTAAAGAGCTCATTATAAAAGTAAAAATGAAAAAATAAAACTCTGGATTAATATTAAATAGTAACACAAAAGTAATTCAACCAACGAGGGGATGTGATGACTCAGTGGCTAAGATGCTAAGCATGTCAATCAGAAATGTCAACGGTTCGAATCCCTAAGCACCACATAACAGAGTGAGTGCCTGTTACTTGTCCCAGCTTCTGCCAACCTAACAGTTCGAAAGCACATAAAAAATGCAAGTAGAAAAACAGAAACCATCTTGATGGGACAAATAGAAACATAGAAACATAGAAGGTTGAAGGCAGAAAAAGACCTCATGGTCCATCTAGTCTGCCCTTATACTATTTCCTGTATTTTATCTTAGGATGGATATATATTTATCCCAGGCATGTTTAAATTCAGTTACTGTGGATTTACCAACCATGTCTGCTGGAAGTTTGTTCTACTACTCTTTCAGTAAAATAATATTTTCTCACGCTGCTTCTGATCTTTCCCCCAACTAACCTCAGATTGTGTCCCCTTGTTCTTGTGTTCACTTTCCTATTAAAAACACTTCTTTCCTGAACCTTATTTAACTCTTTAAAATGTTTTGATCATGTCCCCCCTTTCCCTTCTGTCCTCCAGACTATACAGATTGAAGGTAACAGGGTTCTGTGCCCCTTTGGTGTTTAGTCATGATGGCCACATGACTACAGAGACACCTTTGGACAACGCAGGTTCTTTGGCTTTGAAACAGAGATGAACATCACCCCCTAGAATCAGGAATGACTATCACATATGTGTGAGGGAAACCTTTACCTTTTAAAGACGCAGGATATACTACATAGATGACAGTTTGTCTTTCTTCACATCTCAATACACACATATAAGTACATTGTCAATACCTTTTACACTCAGCTGTGGACTAAAGGTGCCAATTGGTTAAACATCATTAGATTTACATGGTTGTTAGTCTCCAAATTACATATACTCATCAGCCTACTTCAGTTCTGGTTCATTAAACTGAGCTAGTTACCACATTGCTCCCCTCTGGCTGGGTGTAATTGCCTCCCTGCCTTCTGGCAATGTGATAATGAAATTCATTGAATAAGTGACAAGTGGGTGGGAAGGAATCTATTTACACCTATCCGAAGGGCACTGACCCAAATAACACTTTTCTAAAGGACAGATCTTCTCTCCCCCATCATTTCACTGGTTGAGTTTAACAGTTTATTCCGATGAATAAGGGGTTCCCTCATTTTTTCCCTGTTGAACTGTAGCCAAGTACAGTGGTACCTCTACTTACAAACTTTTCTAGATAAGAGCCTCTTCTTGCCTCTTCTTAAGAACCATTTTCCACTTACAAACCCAAGCTTCTGAAACTGTAACCCCAAAAGGCAGAGAGAAGCCTCTATGAGGGCCTCTCTAGGAGTAATAATAATAATAATAATAATAATAATAATAATAACAACAACAACAACAACAACAACAACAACAACAACAACACAATCTGAAGTTAGTTGGGAGAAAGATCAAAAGCAACATGAGAAAATATTATTTTACTGAAAGAGTAGTAGATCCTTGGAACAAACTTCCAGCAGACGTGGTTGGTAAATCCACAGTAACTCAATTTAAACATGCCTGGGATAAACATATATCCATTGTAAGATAAAATACAGGAAATAGAATAAGGGCAGACTAGATCAGTGTTTCCCAACCTTTTTTGAGCCGCGGCACATTATTCGTATTTTCAAAATCCTGGGGAACACTGAAAGGGGGGGGGGGGGCGGGCTAAAGAAAAGTTTGGACAAAAAACCCCTCTCTCTTCCTCCCTTTCGCTCTATTTCTCCCTCTTTCTCTCTTTTCCTTCCTTCCCTTCATTCTCTCTCTCCATCCCTCTTTCTTTCTTTCTTTCTTTCTTTCTTCCTCTCTTTTTTGCTCTCTTTCTCTCTCCCTCCTTCCCTTCCTCTATGTCTTTCTCTCTCCCTTGCTCTCTCTCTCTGTCTCTCTTGCTATCTCTTTCTTGCTTTTTTCTCTCTCTCTTGCTCTCTCTCTCTCTTTCACTGTCTTGCTATATGTCTCTTTCTTTCTCTTTGCCTCTCTTGCTATCTCTCTTTCTCTCTCTGTCTCTCTTGCTATGTCTCTCTTTCTTTCTCTTTCTCTCTCTCTCTGTGCCTCTCTTGCTAAGTCTCTCTTTTTCTCTTGCTATGTCTCTCTTTCTTTTTCTCTCTCTCTGCCTCTCTTGCTATGTCTCTCTTTCTCTCTCTCTTTCTCTATCTCTCTTTCTCTGCCTCTCTTGCTGTCTCTCTTTCTTGCTCTGTCTCTCTTTCTCTGCCTCTCTTGCTATGTCTCTCTTTCTCTCTCTCTCTGCCTCTTATATGTCTCTCTTTCTCTCTCTCTCTCAGCTGACTGCAAGCGGGAGCCCTGACGGCGGCAGCTGGACGTGGTGCTGGACACCGTATATGCCAGGCACGCAGTGCCAGCATGTACGACGTCCAGCAGAACGTCCAACCGCCACCGTCAGGGCTCCCACTTGCAGTCAGCTGAGAGAGAGAGAGAGAGCGATCCCTCTCGCCGCCGCCATCTCCCCCGACGGCCACCCCCCCCGCTCCCATCGGACACTTGCCGTCGACGAAAGAGGAGCTCCAGCTGGGCGGGGCGCTGCCAGTACTTCCGTCCTGGGGCTCCCGCTCGCAGCTGTCCCCCGCCTCCTGCTCGATGCCGCGGTTTTCGGCGCTCTCCTGCTGGGCCCCAAAGAAAGAAGGCGGGAAAAAGGTGCGAAGAATGGAGCTCTCCTTCTTCCTGCCTTCTTTCTTTGGGGCCCAGCAGGAGAGCGCCGAAAACCGCGGCATCGAGCAGGAGACAGCTGCGAGCGGGAGTACCGGCAGCGCCCTGCCCAGCTGAAGCTTGGCGGCACACCTGGCCATGTCTCGCGGCACACCAGTGTGCCGCGGAACACCGGTTGGGAAACGCTGGACTAGATGGACCATGAGGTCTTTTTCTACCGTCAGTCTTCTATGTTTCTATAATAATAATAATAATAATAATAATAATAATAATAATAATATATTAGATTTGTATGCCGCCCCTCTCTGAAAACTCGGGGTGGCTCACAACAATTATAACAATGTGACAAATCCAATATTTAAAATACATCTAAAACCCATCATTAAAACCATGCAACACAATCAAACCATACATAAACTATATGAGCCCGGGGGTGTCTCAGTTACCTCATGCCTGGCAACATAGGTGGGTCTTCAACAACTTACGAAAGGCAAGGAGGTTGGGGGAGGTTATAATTTATGGGGGGGAGTTGATTCCAGAGGGCCAGGGCCGCCACAGAGAAGGCTCTTCACCTGGGGCCTGCCAGACGACATTGTTTAGTCAATGGGACCTGGAGAAGGCCAACTCTCTGGGACCTAATTGGTCGCTGGGATTTGTGCGGCAGAAGGTGGTCCCGTAGGTATTCTGGTCCAATGCCATGTGGGGCTTTATAGGTCATTACCAACACTTTGAATTGTGACAGGAAACCAATCGGCAGCCAGTGCAAGCCACGGAGTGTTGACGAAACATGGGCAAATCTAGGGAGCCCCACGATAGCTCTCGCGGTTGCATTCTGCATGATCTGAAATTTCCGAACACTCTTCAAAGGTAGTCTCATATAGAGTGCATTACAGTAGTCGAACCTCGAGGTGATGAGGGCATGAGCAACTGTGAGTAATGACTCCCTGTCCAAATAGGGTTGCAACTGATGCACTAGGCGGACCTGTGCAAACACCCTTCTCGCCACAGCTGAAAGATGGTGCTCTAATGTTAGCTCTGGATCGAGCAGGATGCCCAAGTTGCAAACCCTCTCCGAGGGGGTCAACAATTCCCCCCCAGGGTAATGGATGGACAGATTGAATTGTCCTTGGGAGGCAAAACCCACAGCCACTCAGTCTTGTCAGGGTTGAGTTTGAGCCTCTTGATACCCCTCCAGACCCTAACAGCCTCCAGGCACCGGCACATCACTTCCACTGGTTTGCTCAGTGGACATGGGGTGGAGATGTATAACTGGGTATCATCAGCATAATGATGATACCTCACCCCATGCCCTTGGATGTTCTCACCCTGTGGTTTCATGTAGATGTTGAAAAGTAAGGAGGAGGCACCACACAAGGGAGAGACCTAGAGGTCAACCTCTGACCCCCCAATAACACCAACTGCGACCACCGGAGAGGTAGGAAGAACAGTGCCTCCCACTCCCAGCCCCTCCAGCCGGCGCAGAAGGATACCATGGCCGGTGGTATCGAAAGCCGCTGAGAGGTCAAGAAGCACCAGGACAGCAGCAGAATATCCTGGGAGGAAACAGGGCCGGAAAAGGCAGGAAGAAGCCTCAGTGGGGCCTCTCTTGGAATCTCCTAGAGAGATTCACTCTCCCTGTGGTTTCCCCAATTGCACACATTATTTGCTTTTACATTGATTCTTATGGGAAAAATTGCTTCTTTTTACAAACATTTCTACTTAAGAACCTGGTCACAGAATGAATTAAGTTCATAAGTAGAGGTCCTTGATCAGCATGGCTTTCTTATTTTAAAAAAAATGAAAGAAATTTTTTGTTTTACAGCATATTTTAATATTATCATACTAGCCGTCGATAAGGAAGTTATAGCCAGCCTTTACATTAAATAAACCATATCGTCTTTCTGTCAGACATCTAAGCAGTTTATAATGAAGTTTTCAATAACAGTCATGCTTTGAAATATGAGCAGTGCCTTTTTTAAAAAAATCTACCATTCTCTTTCACTAAGTTTCTGTAGGGGAAGGTAAATTCTGCAGTTGAATGATATTTTATAGCATTTTCTGCAACAAGGGTAGGTTCCTCCCTGTTCCTCCTGGTTTGCCCAAAATGGTAGTGACCCGCTGGTGATGTCATGATGATGTCACTGAAGCGCTTTGGTTGGTGCCATTCCGTGGGCGTGACCATTTTTAAAAAAAATCCATTTTTTTTCTTCTGAGCATGCACAGAAGCGAAATTTCTGTCATTCTGCATGCATCACCATCTTGTTTTCAGCTTTTTAAATTTTTTGCAGATATTTTGGTACTGCACATACACATGCGTTCAAAGCACACACGCCCACAAGGCAAGCCTAAAAAGTGTGGGAGGAAGCAAACTGATAGAGAGATAAGTTAGAAATCACCCTGACCTGCACTATGTACTTGAAGAAAAAGAGAGGAAGTACAGCTTTATATAAAGATTTGAGATTAGCTGGAGGACAAGTTATTTAATAGCCTAATTTATTCAGGGGAGAAAGCACGGCAAAAGAGAAACCTTCAAAATTTTCTCAGAGATAAAAATGTCCTCTACAAGATTTCATCTCAGCTACAACCAAAAAAAATTGCTAAGCCAAGAAATTTAAATGAAGGTTCCCATGAATTTTACACATGAAAGTAAGTTGAGGCTTATTTGAGGCGTAAAAGAGAGTGATATTTCTTTCTCCAACCAAGGTTTCTTCTTGGCATTCACATAGAGCAATTGGTGCCTTATCCATCTGTTTTAAAAGCTCACATATATACACTGTTTCTGCCTTTAAAAGATGCAATTGCTGCAAACAGAAAAGCATTATTTTTATTTATTTTATTGAAAGAAGTACCTATTATATTTATTTTTCCTGCAAATGGCAAACACTTAAAAGATTGACTGTGGTCTTTATAACCCACCTGAGAATTGAATGCAATTCTTGCTTGCTAATGTCTTGGAAAGGAAAATGATTTAGTACATAGTAATAGCAATAGAACTTAGACTTACATACCGCTCCATAATGTTTTACAACCCTCTTTAAATGGTTTACAGCATAGGTCTCCAGCCTTGGCAACCTTAAGACTTGTGGACTTCAACTCCCAGAATTCTTCAGCCAGTTTTGCTGGCTCAGGAATTCTGGGAGTTTAAGTCCACAAGTCTTAAAGTTGCCACGGTTGGAGACCCCTGGTTTACAATGTCAGCATATTGCCCCAAACAATCTGGGTCCTCATTTTACCCGCCATGGAAATATGGAAGGCTGAGTCAACCTTGAGCCAAATGCAGGCAGCAATCAGCAGAACTTGTTATAATGACTACACTTAATTTTATGTTTTACACGTATTGCCATATTTTTCAGAGTATAAGACACACTTTAGGTTTTGGGGAGGAAAATAGGAGAAAAAACCTACCTACCGGGCACCCTGAGTCTCAGGAGAAGGGCGGCATAGAAATAAAACAAATAAACAAATAAAACAAAACAAAAAATTAAATAAATAAATAAACAAATAAACAAATAAACAAACAAACAAACAAACAAACAAACAAATAAATAAATAAATAAATTCATATGGCTAGCATTCTTAGTCTGATTACCTTCAGCACATTATTATTATTATTATTATTATTAATAATAATAATAATAATAATAATAATAATAATAATAATAATAATAATAATAATAATTTATTAGATTTGTATGCCGCCCCTCTCCGAAAACTCGGGGTGGCTCACAACAATAATAAAAAATAATATTATAGCGAAACAAATCTAATATTAAAAAAGAAGCATATAAAACCCTATCATATTTAAAAACCAAACAACACATACATACCAAACATAAAATATAAAGAGCCTGGGGAAAAGGTGTCTCAACTCCCCCATGCCTGGTGGTATAGGTGGGTCTTGAGTAATTTATGAAAGACAAGGAGGGTGGGGGCAGTTCTAATCTCCGTGGGGAGTTGATTCCAGAGGGCTGGGGCCGGCACAGAAAGGGCTCTTCCCCTGGGGCCCGCCAAACGATATTGTTTAGTTGACGGGACCGGGAGAAGGCCAACTCTGTGGGACCTTATCGGTCGCTGGGATTTGTGAGGTAGCAGACGGTTCCGGGGGTATTCTGGTCCAATGCCATGTAGGGCTTTAAAGGTCATAACCAACACTTTGAATTGTGACCGGAAACTGATCGGCAGCCAATGCAGGCCACGGAATGTTGTAGAAACATGGGCGAATCTGGGAAGCCCCACGGTGGCTCTCGCGGCCGCGTTCTGCACGATCTGAGGTTTCCAAACATTTTTCAAAGGTAGCCCCATGTAGAGTGCGTTGCAGTTATTATTATTATTATTATTATTATTATTATTATTATTATTATTATTATTATTTTACTATGGTTAGGGCTTTAAAAAAACCTTATTCCAAGCGAACAGCAATGAAAAGAAACCTGCAAAGGCTTAGGGCTGGGAAAAAAACCTTCTTTGGAGTGATTAGCAATGAAAAAAAGCCTGGAAGCCTATAAAAGGCAGGAAGAAAAGCTACGTTTAGAGCAGTGTTTCCCAACCAGTGTGCCGCGGCACACTGGTGTGCCACGAGACATGGTCAGGTGTGTCGTGAAGAAAGCAGCTCAGCTTCTGATCTCGAAACTTTTTGCGAAGAGCAAAAAGTTGTGAGAACGGAAGCTGAGCTTCCTTCTTTGCGCCTTCCAAGTTTTCCGGCAACTGCAGCGCCCCGCCCGGCTGGAGCTTCCCTGGTGGCAGTAGCAGGTGAGCTTTGGGGCCTGGTGGGAGGGTAGCGGCAGCGGAAGGGTGGCACGCAGTGGGTGGGTGATGGTGGTGGCAGCAGCAGCGGGTAGTAGCCGTGGGGCAGCGGCAGAGTGGTCAGCTGTGAGGCGGAGCTCTGGAACAGAGGCACCAACGGCGGCGGCTGGACATGCTAGAATTGCGTGGCTGGCACTTGCCTGCTGTCTGGGCTGGGACAGAGGCTCCAGCCCCACGTCCATGTCCAGCGCAATGCCAGCATGTACGGCATCTAGAAACACGTCTAGCTGCTGCCATCGGTGCCTCCGTTCCAGAGCTCCGCCTCATAGCTGACAACCTTGCCGCCGCCCCACGGCTACTGCCCAATGCCCAATGCCGCTGCTGTCCAATGCCGCTGCTGAGAGAAAGAGAGAGGGGGGAGAGAAAGAGATAGCAAGAGAGGGAGAGAGAGAGGGGGGGAGAGAGGGGTGGAGAGAGAGAAAGAGATAGCAAGAGAGGGAGAGAGAGAAAGAGAGAGGGAGAGGGGGGAGAGAAAGAGATAGCAAGAGATGGCAAGAGAGGGAGAGAGAGAAAGAGAGAGGGAGAAGGAGGGAGAAGGAGGGTGAGGGAAAGACATAGAGGGAGGGAAGGAGGGAGAGAGAAGGAGGGCAAAAAAGAGAGGAAGGAAGGGAGAAACAAAGAGATGGAGTGAGAGGGGGAAAGAAAGAGGAAGGAAGGGAGAGAGAGAGAGGGAGAGAGAGAGAAATAGAGCGAAAGGGAGGAAGAGAGAGATTTTTTTGTCCAAACTTCCCCCCCCCCCGCTCAATGTTCCCCAGGATTTTCTAAATGTGAATAATGTGCCGCGGCTCAAAAAAGGTTGGGAAACACTGGTTTAGAGTATAAGACTCACACCAATGTTCAGCCTCTTTTAGGAGGGGGAAAGGTGCATCTTATAGTCTGAAAAATAGGGTAATTTTGGCCTTGGTCTATTAAATGTTTGTTTTGGGCTCTTCAGGCTTTGGAAGGTAGTGCACAGGATTTCTCAGAATGTTTCATTGCCATTGTTGGTCTGAAAAGTTCAGTGTTCATTCCCATGTTAGAATTTCTCCGAGTATTTTAGGCAAAATCTCAGAAAATCTCTAGTTTTCAAAAAGGCCTGTATTCCCTGTACAAAGGAAACAACCATTGTAGCAAATTAAATGAAAGAAGCGAACTGTCACAGAATAAAATTGTTTTCTGTGTGCTAAACATTTCTTTTATTGAAATAAATAGCAAGATAACCGGTCATACGATCTTCCCAAAGCGTGGCAATAGGCAACAGCATATTTTTCAAATATATTGTATTAGGTCCATATTCAGCAAGCAACTTCTTTTTTCATCTGAGATCATATCCAAGCAATCTTCCTTCCTTATTTCTTTTTTTTCCTTTTCCCTTTTTCTTATTTCTTTTATAGCACTATTTTCTGTCCCTTCAATTTCTGATATTCCATTGTCTGCCATTTCTCTCTCTCTCTCTTTCTCTCTGCCGCCCTCTCTCTCTCTCTCTGAGTCTTCTTTTTCTTGTTATCCATCACATTCAAGTTTCCTCCACTTTACATTGCTTAACACATTTCAGCCTGCAATTTTTTGTTCTCAGTCCTTTCACCTCCCATGGAGTCTCCCACACCAGTCTGTATGAATTTAGGTGAAGAACCATGGATTGCTTTTTTCCAAGAGACATAGGGGGGAAATGAAATAATAAGCATAGAAATGAACAGGCATAATATCATAATGGCTGGGGGGGGGGGGTGATTCTGAATCTAAAAGAATGCAGCATAGTGAAGTCCACTGTAACTATCCTTTTCATTTGCTGCTAAGTTTAGCAAGGATTTCTAAAAGCAGATCGAGCAATGACCTGCTGTGATTAAAACCAACACCTTTGCAAAAAGACATATCTATTACTGCCTACAAAATATTCCGAAATCAGAATAATAATTTACCCTTTGCCTCTTTTTCTTGGGAACACTTTTCCTCAAGGTTTTTAAGCAGGATATTATTGAAAGACATAATAAAGTTGTCACATATTGTTGTGCATCTGTTTTTGTTTCCGAGGATAGGGATTTATGAATTCTCCTTATAATATGCATTTGGCTCATACAGTGGAAATAACTCTTCAAGAGGAATGTAACCATTGAGATAAAGGGTTAACCCCTACGGGTACGGTCAGGTACGCAGTACCGGTAGCAAAATTTTGGTCAAATACACAGTACTGGTAGCAAAAACCAGTTTTTTTTATTTTCTTTTTCTTTTTTCCCCCTTCTGGGCTCTGGGTATATTTTTCCTATCACAGTAAATGAGTTTGAATGTGTATAATTTTAGAAGATAGTAGATAATCAGGGGTGGGTTACTGCCCAGATGGGGGAGAACGCAGTGAGGTAGCGAAAATGGAGCTCCACCCCAGAGCACCCAATGCATAAGCCACGCCCACAGTGTGGTAGCAAAAATTTTGGTAGCCCATCACTGGTTAACCCTAACCCTAAACTGTATCTATGGCATAAGAAATATAATGCAATAACATCTAATAAAAAAACAAATGCATTTTTAAAGGAAACCAAGCTTTGTATTATATTAAAAGATTCTAGTAGCATAGAACTCTAATATGTGAATGAATTCTAATATGAACCAATAGATTTATATGCACCATGATCCCACAGAATGTTTGATTTTTAATAATTAAATTCAGAAGTAGAATTCAGATATCGTTTTTGGAAAAATGCCATTCTAGTAAAAGTAACAATTTACTTAGGATATCTTATATGCACCAAAAATAAATTCCTTGTGTGTCCAATCACACTTGGCCAATAAATTATTCTGTTCTGTTTTATTTATTTATTTTGTCCAATACACAACAATACACAATGAAAGTTATAGAGGTTATACTCGAGTAAAATATATTAGAAAAAGAATAGAAGTGGAAATTTAGGAATAGAATATATCAATTAGAGAATAGAAGGATATTATGAGAGTAGTATAAGAGGATTAGAATAGAAGAATAGTAGATATGATATATGAGATATAGGAGAGACAATAGGACAGGGGACGGGAGGCACACGAGTGCACTTATGCACGCCCCGTTTTGTTTTGTTTTGTTTTGTACTGTTCTGTTCTATTCCTTGGTCTACCATTTGATGCTATCACTGAGCAATGACTGACAAAATCCAGTGGTTTAACACCACCGTCAATATGTGACAGTTTGAACTTAAATTGAGTAATAGAGCTATATCCTTTGGCCCTGACCATTGCATCCACCTCAAGACTATGAACATCAGTTACAGATACTGCTATGTGAAGTAGAAAAATTTGAAGATACTACAGGCATTTTCATTTTAAGAACATTGTTAAATTACTGATTTGGCATTATCAATATCCACTGTTTGTTCCTGCCTTAAGTATAAATATCAGACTGACCTTGACCAGTTGCTCTTTCTCAGCCCTGAGATGAAGATAATGCCAAATCACTTCTAAAAATCATGTGAGAAAAACTGCAGGGACTCAGTTTTTTATTAGACATTCGCAAGAAATCGATACCGACTGGAAGGCATGTGTGTGGAAGGCACACACACAAATTATAAGTGTCCATAGTAATAAGGAAGGATTAAAATAAAAGAAAGTTGAATTCTCTTCAAATATCTAAATACAGCAAAGTTCAGTGAGAGAACTCATACAAAGATGCAGTAAGCATCTTTTCATAATAGATGTGATTTGGTATTTAATGACTTATTTATTGTCATATATGTCCATATAGAATGGCTTCAGCCTGACAATGGAATGGAATGGAATGGAATGGAAAAGAAAGCATATAAAAGAAGTTACATGCATTACGATGCTCTAAAAATGCTGCCACCATTTTGATAAAAACTTCAAATCCTGTAGATCTACCAATACTCTGCATGGTGAACTTGGTGAACTACCAATACTCTGCATGGTGAATACTCTGCATGGTGAAGATCTACCAATACTTTGCATGGTGAACTATGTATGGTGAACAGCTGTGATGGTGAACCTATGGCACACATGCCACAAGCGGCATGTAGAGCCATATCTGAGGGCACATGAGGTGTTGCTCTATGTCAGCTCCAGTGCTGGCTAGCTGATTTTTGACCTTCTGGTAGATGGGGGAGGCTGTTTTCGACCTCCCCAGGTTTCAGGAATGCTTCCAGAGCTTGTGGATGGTGAAAAACTGACCCAATGGGGCTACCGTAAGTTCAGAGGCTTTAGTGAGTCCTACACATATGCGTAGGGAATCAGCATGGGGCGGAGGTGTATGAACATGCATGGGCATTGCATTATGGATGAGAGCACAGGTGTGCACACTTTTGGCACCCAAGCAAAAAAAGGTTCACCATCACTTCTCTATGGCTAATGTTAAGAGATCAAAATCTTTTATTCTGTTTCCTCTAAGGTTTTTTTAGATACTGATTTAGCCTCTGCTTAAGCTAAAACATTATTTAAAATGACATATGAAGGACATATAAAGTCCTTTAACAGAAATCATCAAATATAACATTGCTTATATTTGTTAATCTCTACATAAAAAGCCTTTATATAGATAATTTTTTTGCTACGGCAGTTAAAACAAATCTTTTTATTTCCTCAAATTTTAATTTGAGGAGATGAAAGGCCATTAAATTACTTATTATACAAAGCAACATTTCAAATTAACTTCATTGAACCAAATGGCCAAATATAAAACTCTGATAGGCTATAAAAGAAATTTCCCTTAGAGATATTGAAAAAAAAATTGTTTCCCTTTTTTAACTGCAATGGTTGTCTGATTTAGTTCCTGATGCCCTTATACAAAAGATTCTCTTTCTCTCTTCTCTTCTTTTGGTGTACGTTTGATTGCTTTTAAAAAAGAAACTTAAATGTACTTAAGAAAATGTGGTTATCTATTCAGCTATCTTAGCTAATCACTTAAGAATACAACTAAGTATTGAAGCACATAGTTCTGCTTAATTTTACAACTCATCCTTTTTTATCACATTGAATAATTTTGTTCATTTATGCTGCTCCAGATATTTGGAATTTTTCAGTGAAAAAATGTAGATTCTGCTGATAGTTACAGCAGGTAGGAATCTTATACAATATACGAAAGATCTTATGTTTACATTTATCTCTCTCCAAACCAACCCAGATTCTTTTCAGTATTTTAGGAGATATTAAGTTGCCATGATAAATGGCTGAATTTCTATATTCTATCTCTAACCCACCTAGGCTTCATGCTTTGGGGAATCCAGAGCATGATACCATGGTCTTTCGAGACTGAAGGATGCCAATGCAGTATTCTATTTCAGTTTTCATTAGTTTGCCTTGCTTTGAGAAAATTGTCCATGTTGTGTTCCATAAGTAATGCAATTGAATTTCCCACGCCGCTCCTATTGGTCAGAGTGGGACTGAAGCACTTGGAGTAGGTGGGGGGGACGCTAAGCTTTCCCGTGAAACTGGTCTCAGTGCTCTCCAAGCTGTGTAAACTTCTGCACGCTGACCATGTCACAAAAAAAATGGAATAGAAATTTCAAGTGAACTTTTGCAATGTATAGAGATTGAACCTGATTATTTGGACAATGTCATCACTGGTGATGAAACCTGGGTTTTTGAATATGACCCAGAAACAAAATGAAGCTCTGAGTGACACACCGACCAGTCCCCCAAGCCCCAAAGGCAAGAATGAGCAAATCAAAAGTGAAAACAATGCTCATTGTCTTTTTCAACAGTAAAGGAATGGGCCATAAGGAGTTTGTTCTTCAAGGACAGACAGTTAATGTTGCCTACTATGTGGATATGCTGGAAAGACTCTGAAAAAGGGTCATGAGGATGAGAAAAGACATCTCTTCTACCTGGCAACTCCATCACGACAATGCGCCTTGCCACAATGTGCCATAGCAAGTTTCTGTCCAAACACCAGGTGCCAACGCTGCCCCACCCCCCATAGTCCTGACATACCAGGTGCCAACGCTGCCCCCCCCCCCCCATAGTCCTGACATCACCACAGCAGACTTCTTTTTGTTCACTCAGATTAAGGCAGCTCTGAAAGAAACCCATTTTTTGTCCATAGAAGAGATCCAATCAGTCATGATGAAGACCTTGCAAAAGGTCCCTGAAGATGCCTTCCAGGGCACGTACCGGTCATGGCAGAGTCACTGGAAAAAATGTGTAGAGGCCCAAGGACAGTAATTTGAAGAATTTTAAGTGTTTCTGCAAATCTGTTCAAAAAATTACTTTTAAAAAATTGCATTACTTTTGGAAATAGTATTTTTTCAATCATTATCATTTTTTCTCCTAAATCTGATTCCCAAATTAATTTTAAACCTTTTGCCTGCTCTTCTATATATTTTCCCAGTTCTTCTTTTACCTATATATTCTTCAGTCACCTCACATTCTTTTATAATCATTTCAAATTTTGTGAACTGTCTTTTTCCTCAAACATTTCTTCCACTTTTATCCATTTCTCTGATAGTATTAAATTCAGCTAATTTAATTTAATATCTGATAAAACAGTTTTAGTTTTGTTATATTCTTTATATTGTTCTTCCATTCTTCCCATTTATATATCTGATTGGTCCCTACTTCCACTCAAATAAAATCTTAAATGGGTTCAAATATCTGTAGGAGATGGCCAGTTTGAGCCGAAGACAGGGGTCAAAAGCATGTCATAAGCAGTGAAAGGCTGCAAAAATATTTACTGCCACACTGTGGGCATGGCTTACTTTGTGGGTGTGGCTTGCCAAACATGTGTCCAGGCGGGAGTGGCTTGATGATCTTGTGACCGTGGTGGCTTAAAGGTTATGTGACTGGCTTAAAGGTGGCCAACAGGATGTCACTCACATCAAGGGTTTGGGTTTGTCTGTCTGTCTGTCTGTCTGTCTGTCTGTCTGTCTGTCTGTCTGTCTGTCTATCTATCTATCTATCTATCTATCTATCTATCTATCTATCTATTTATTTTGTCCAATACACCATGAGGGTTTTAGTGGGTATATATCTATATACACATAGTAAAATACATGAAGAAGGTTATAGAGGAGATACTCATAGTAAAATATATCTAATAAATAATAGAAAAGAAGATATAGTAATAGAACATATCAATGAAAGAATAGAAGAAGAGATATAGGGATAGAAGAAAGGTATAGGAGATATAGGAGAGCAATAGGACAGAGGATGGAAGGCACTCTAGTGCACTTGTACTTGCCCCTTACTGACCTTAGGGTTAGGGTTAGGGTGCCTGGTTCTCCTCACCTCAAAGAGACACTATTACTGAACATCCAAAATATACTTTAATTCTATGTATATATGCCATATGTGTACATACATATTGCACATAGGCACACAAAAATATACATTATCTACTATATAAACTGAATGTGTATGTATACACACACACACACATGTACAGCCCTTCTAAAATTATATACATTCAACTTAATTTACTGCGATAGTAAAAACATACCCAGAGCCCAGAAGGGATTTTTTTTAAAAAAAATTAAAAATAAATTCTACCGGTTCTACATACCTGACCAAAATTTTTCTAGTGGCTCTGTGTACCTGACCATACTCATAGAAGTCCATCACATAAATCATGCTACCTTGCATGCTTGCAAGAGAGATCAATTCACCTTGAATGCCTCCTTAATTTCTGCTCATTTCCCTTGACCATTAGTAGCTCATATTCTCATAGACAGTTTAAGCTTATATTATTTGTACTGCCTGGATTTCTTGATTTCCCCGATATTTGACAGTATCTTTGTTATTAATACCAAACTGATTTCTCCTGTGATATATATTAATAATAACATGCATGCAGCTGTGGTTTGCCAAAACTAAAATTGACATTTTATTCTATTCAAACACAAAATGCTTACTATCTTTTCTCACTTTTTAAATCTCATTTACCTGCAGCTCTATCTGGGTCAGGGGGAAAATGAAATCTACGATATTAAAAAATGCAGAAGACATTCCATCTCTATAATAAAACATTTATTTACGTTGCGGGGAAGAAAGTGGCAATGTTTCTAGATGAATGGAACAAAACAGTAAATAGATTTATTTTGTCCCCTGTTATTCATTTAAAAATGGTTAAATCTTATTTCTGCATAATATGTACTTTAAAAAACCCCAACACCTTACCACATCAATTAAAATAGTTTTTGGTTTTTCATCTGCATATTTTAATATGCCTGTTCTGAATAGACATATTTTTTGAAAATGATTGTTCCTAATATTATTTTTTTACTTTTCTTTTTGAAAAGTAAAAGAGATAGTATGAATATTCAAATTTACCTAAAATTATAGGTAAGTTTGAATATTCATACAACATTTCACTTTAAATCTCTAAATTCATTGTTATGTAATCTAGGCTTATTTATGGGTTTTTACTCTACAGTAGGCATATCCTGGCAATTTAGGGCTTATTCTAATATTAAAATATTAGAATTACTACTAATATTAGCAACAAATCTTTAAGTTTGTTCCTGAGTTTTCAGTACAAAAATATGATGATGCCTAGAAGAAACAAATAATAATATCTTTCTCTTGCAATAACACTGGTTATCACAAAGCAAATATATTTAGGATAATGTTCATATCGTTTTATGAACCTTTTGTTGCCCTTAGGCAGCTTTTTACTTTGAAGTGTCATGTATGCATCAGCTTAAAATCTTTTGCCTATTGAAACTCCTATGATTATTTTCAAAAACACTCCAATAATGATCTTTTGTTCCTTTGTATGTCTTCTAGTTACAGGTAAGTGTCAAAATCACATCATAGAAAAATGCCAGACCATTAACCTATCTATATTGGCTTCCAATAGCACTCTGACATTTCGTACCTGAATTTTCCCCCTGACCTGTGTTAGATTGAATCCAAGGAACTGACAAATAATACCAGCATTGACAAATAATCCTCTTATTAGTATGTATTAAAATAACTACTGAGACCAATGGGGATTTCTTCAAAGTGAAACAGCCCCAGTATTTCAGATTTTAAAGTGTTGGGTTCTAGTTCCCTTTCTGAAATGTTCATTAAGATGGGGCAAAATTATATTCCTTCATCCTCCCTCTATTCTTCAAGTATTTTCATCTTCCTGTGATTTAAACACAACAGACAATGTGACAGTTTATTGTCAAACAAAATTGTGACAAAATTGAATGACAGATTAGATACATAACCTTGATATTCCCACTCTATATAGTCTTAGTTGGACCAAACCTAGAGTACTGCATCCCGTTTTGGTCACCACACTAAAAAAAAAGATATAGAGACTCTCGAGAAGTGCAGAGAAGAACAACCAGGTGACTAGGGGATTGGACACTAAAACATATAAAGAGCAGGAATTGGGCATGACTAGTCTAGCAAAGAGAAGGACCATGGGAGACATGATAGCAGTGTCCAAATATTTGAGGGGCTGCCACAGAGAGGAGGGGGTCAGACTATTTTCCAAGGCACCAGAAATTCAGACAAGGATAATGGATGGAAACTTATTGTGGTTGGCTCTGGCCCAGCTCCTGCCCCAAGGACTGTGGATGTGGGGGAGACATCCACATGCTGCAGGCCTGTTTTGCCCCTGGTGGAGTCTGCTGATGAAGGATCCTCTGACCAAGAAGACATGAGTGAAGGGGAGGAAGAGAGTGTGGCAGACAGCTCAGAAGGATATCAATTATCTAGCTCCTCCTTGGATTCAGAACAAGAGTTCATGATACAGCCACACATGCGGAGAGCGATACATAGGCAACAACAACTGAGAGATTATTATCAAAGAAAATGAGGCCACCTGTGGTTGGGTGGGGCTGTAGTAATTAGTGAGGCTGCTATAAATAGCAGCCTGTGGGTTTGGCCGTTGTGGAGGATTATCTGATCGTTGTGTTTCATGCCTGCTTTGCTGACTTTGATCTTTGTGTGCTGATTTTTCCCCACTTTGAAACTAAACCAGAGCAAAGTGTGTTTCACTTTGTGAAAGAATAAGGACTGTGAATTGCCTCACAACTGCAAGCTAAGTATCACAGAACTGATAAGGGACTTGTACAAATTACCAATTTGTTTGGAGTCAAGTGCTCTTTGCTATACAAAAAGAGTGCTTCGTTTATTTGCATTTTTCGGTATAAAGAACATTGTTTTGAATTTTCAAACGTGTGTGTGTCTGAAATTGTACCTGTGAATTTTTGGGAGGATTCTTCCAGAGAGCTCAACAGAACAGAAACTGATCAAGGAGATATTCAACCTGGAAATAAGGAGAAAATTTCTGAAGTGACAGTGATCAACCAGTGGAACAGCTTGCCTTCAGAAGTTGTAAGAGCTCCAACAACTGAGACTCTCAAGAGGAAATTGACTGCCATTTGTCAGAATTGCTGGATTCCTACTTGAGGGGGAGTTGGACTAGATGACCTACAAGGTCCCTTCCAATGTTACTCTGTTATCTATAAGTGGAGAAATTCCACTAATTTTACTGAAATGTTTTATGAACTTTTTTCTACGAGAAAATGTAGAAATGTTATATTATTTGTTGATGCATAAATGTGTTAGAATTCCTGAAGTATTTATGAAGTGTAAAAGCGAATAGTTGGATTCTCTCTTTTCAACCCAAAACCTGCACATCACCCTGCAGGTATTTCCACTGATCATCAAACTTCTTTATTTTACTCCTCTGTGATTACATTCAAAGTTTGTCTGATTTTTCATTTAAATGTCAATAAACTGTGCTCTAGATTTAGAGATGAAATATATAAATCCATTATAATCTTCTTTTATTACTAGTTTGGGAACTACAATTATGAATTCCTGTTATCCCAGGCTTCTGAAAAACATTTCTTCACATACTCATTCCTAAAAATACTGAATGATTTTTCGCTTATATGATTCATTTATTCTAATAGACAAGCAGATAGAAAACACAGAGAGATAAGCCACAGTACAGTTCATAACAATGAAGTTATCAACAAAAATATTACATTTGGAGTCAAGATGTATGTTATTACTGTCTAAAACACCGTGTTCACTATCCTTGTGCTAGTAGTTTTAATGCAGTGAAATGACACCCCAGATCAGATAAAGTTATGGTAATTGAAGTATAATTCTGCCCCGGCTATTCAGATTCAAGTTAAAATTGCGATCCTTTATCAATTTCCTTTTCCAGAAAATAAACAAGAACTAAATTATATTCAATCTTTACATACCTTCAGTAATAACTTATCAGATCTTCATATTTTCATGAGAAGCTTGTTGCAAATTGCCCCAGCCTAACCCTTAAATAAAATCAGTCAATATCTGTGTGATGCAAATTTATGCAGAGAAAGTCTTATCATGAAAAGACTTCACAGAAAATCAGCCTTGAATTGTAACATTTGACTAGAGGCAATGGAAGCTGGGAGAGATCTTGGCAAACAAGGGCGAAGAGCTGAAGTTAGGGCAAAGATTGGATAATAAAAGACAGCTTAGTCCACAGGAGAAATATGGCCATGCCAAAAGTCTCAGAACGATCTCCCTAGCTTCTTGGGCATTAAAATTGATGTCAGGCTTGCAAGGTAAATCAAATAAGAAGCTCTCTGGGGAGAACTAACTCTACCTTATTTGAAAAGTTACGCTATCAAAATCTTGCAAATCTGAGATTTGCAAGAGATTCTCCCCTTTGTGTCAACAGTACAAGAAAACAGAAAAGGTCCTCTTTTTTATGTTTGGCAGGCAAGCATTCCTGCTGCTCCCTTCTCTCCGTCTCCCAAGCTCTCATATTTTGGTCTCTGAAATTAAAGCTGTCAGACGGAAACATGGAAGGCACAAGGAAGAGACCCTGCCTTGTATTTTCACATCTTTTGCATTGAAAGCCTAGGACAAATATTAAGAGTTGTTCTTGTTCTTAAGGAATATATAGCATCAAAACCAGTGATGGGCTCCTACGAGTATGGTCACGTATGCGGAACCTGTAGTAAAATTTTGGTCAGGTACACAGAACTGGTAGAAATTTTTTTTTTTCTTTTTCCCCCTTCTGGGCTCTGGGTATGTTTTTCCTATCGCAGTAAATTAGGTTGAATGTATATAATTTTAGAAGGGCTGTACATGTGTGTGAGTGTATATACATACACATACAGTTTATATCTAAGATAATGTATACTTTTGTGTTCTGTCGGGCTCTCTGGTAGACTCCTCCCAAAAATTCACAGGTACAAATTTCAGACACACAGACACGTTTGAAAATTCAAAACAATGTTCTTTATAATGAAAATTCACTTAAACTAAGCCCTCTTTTGGTATAGCAAAGAGCACTAGTCTCCAAACAAACTGGTAATTTGTACAAGTCCCTTATCACTTCTGTGATACTTAGCTTGCAGCTGTGAGGCAATTCACAGTCCTTCTCCTTTCACAAAGTGAAACACACTTTTCTCTGGTTTAGTTTCAAAGCGGGGAAACATCAGCACACAAAAAGTCAAAGTCAGTAAAGCAGGCATGAAACACAACGATCAGATAATCCTCCACAATGGCCAAACCCACAGGCTGCTATTTATAGCAGCCTCACTAATTACCACAGCCCCACCCAACCACAGGTGGCCTCATTTTCTTTGATAATAATCTCTCAGTTGTTGTTGCCTATGCATCGCTCCCCACATGCGTGGCTGTATCATTAACGCTTGTTCTGAATCCAAGGAGGAGCTAGATAATTGATCTCCTTCTGAGCTGTCTGCCACACTCTCCTCCTCCCTGTCACTCATGTCTTCTTTGTCAGAGGAGCCTTCATCATCAGATTCCACCAGGGGCAAAACAGGCCTGCAGCACGTGGATGTCTCCCCCACATCCACAGTCCTTGGGGCAGGAGCTGGGCCAGAGCTAACCCCAACACTTTTGTATGCCTGTGTGTAATATGTATGTACACATATGGCATATATACATAGAATTAAAGTATATTTTGGATGTTCAGTAATAGTGTCTCTTTGAGGCGAGGAAAACCAGGCACCCTAACCCTAACCCAAACCCTTGACATGAGTGACCTCAAGTTGGCCACCTTTAAGCCAGTCACATGACATTTAAGCCAACCCTGGGTCACATGATCATCAAGCTACTCCCACCTGGTCATATGGCCAGCAAGCCACACCCACAAGTAAGCCACAGCCAAAGTGTGGCAGTAACAAAAAATTGGAGCCCTTCACTGATCAAAACATATCAAAGGGATGATACATTTACAACTTATATAGTAGATAATGTATATTTTTGTGACAGTCTCAAAATGGGTGAACAGTGCAGTCAGGTGATGGGGAAAGCAAGTAGAATGCTTGGCTGCATAGCTAGTATAACAAGCAGCCCGCTGTATAGAGCGCTGGTGAGACCACATTTGGAATACTGTGTTCAGTTCTGGAGACCTCACCTACAAAACAATATTTATAAAATTGAACGGGTCCAAAGATGGGCTACAAAAATGGTGGAAGGCCTTAAGCATAAAACTTACCAGGAAAGACTTAATGAACTCAATCCGTATAGTCTGGAGGACAGAAGAGAAAGGGGGGACATGATCGAAACATTTAAATATGTTAAAGGGTTAAATAAAGTTCAGGAGGGAAGTGTTTTTAATAGGAAAGTGAACACAAGAACAAGGGGGCACAATCTGAGGTTAGTTGGGGGAAAGATGAGAAGTAACGTGAGAAAATGCCAACTTTCAGCATACGCGGTTGGTAAATCCACAGTAACTGAATTTAAACATGCCTGGGATAAACATATATCCATCCTAAGATAAAATACAGGAAATAGTATAAGGGCAGACTAAATGGACCATGAGGTCTTTTTCTGCCGTCAATCTTCTATGTTTCTATGTTTCTAAATTGTAATGTATGAATAAAACTTTACACTGAAGTCCAAAGCAATCAGAAGTGGGTTCCTGACAGTTTAGACCAGTTCTATAGAACTAGTAGCAGGAATTTCCCCCCACTTGCTGAACCAGTAGTGATGGCCAGCTGGACATGCCCCAAAACTGGTTCTCTTGGCACTGCCATAGGTGCTACCATCTTGTTTTTCACTTCTGCACATGCACAGAAGCTGCTTTTTGCTTCTGTGAATGTGCAGTAGCTGAGCTTTTAGCACTGTGCATGCGCGCACAGTTAAGGGCTACCCAAATTTTTACTACCATGCTGTGGCCGTGCATTTTCTTTCAACGTCTTTCAGTGCAAATTGGGTAGGGCTCCATTTTTGCTACCCCACTGCGTTTTCCCCCTCCATCTGGGTAGCATCCCATGCCTTAGCACACGCCCATGCAGAATGCCCACACAGTGAGTGGGGAAGAGAAACAGCAGTAAGTCAGAATGCACCCCTGAAAGAAATCCCTAGTTATGCCTGTTTACTGGAATTTCTGACATAGTTGTAAATTTAAAATTCTTTGAGTGATTCATGTATCGTCTCCTTTGTCAGCCAGATGTTTTACAGTTAAAAACAATATCATTACTTTGTCCCAAAGATGCTTTTTCAAGAGGCAACTAGAATGTCTTGTTTTCTCTTTGAAGATGTTGCTCTTCTCATCTTTTCATTTTTGGGTGGGAAGTGAAATGTCTTCAAGGAAAAAAACCCAAGAAAATCCAGTTGCCTCTTGAAAAAGCACCTTTGGGACAACCGCTGGGAATCTCCCTAGAATATCATTATTTCGACAGATTTATTTTTATGAAAAAGAACAAAGGCAAAACTCTAGCATCAAGGGTTATTTTATGAAACTAATTTGAAACAAGAATCTCCTCAAAATAAACAATGAACCTCTTGTATTCAAAACCATATTGCAAGGAGGATCAGTTGCTGGAGACCTTTCATTTGTTTTATCTATCAAAAGAAACAAGATATTGGACTAAACAGAATATTGCCCGATCTAGCAGGTGTTATTATTATGTTCTTAGTAAAATCTGCATTCTAGTTTTCTATAAGCTAATGGCTAAAAGTCTTGTGAAAAATAGGCACCCAATGACAAAGAAGAAGCATCTACCACTAAAATATGTCAGTGATATATTTCACCCTCCAATTATATTGATACAATCAAGTGATTTCATATGTATTTTTGAAAGATAGAAACTGAGACACAATCTTTGGAGAATCAGAAAACATGATCAGATTGATTATTCTAGTCACAGAATTTAGAATTAAGGGAAGAAAAGAAAAATGAACAGGAACTATCCAGATGGGGAGAGATCAACTTTGCCTTGATCTATAATCACATATCCTGGCCAGCGTAGAAATTGCATTTCAATATCCTGAAATGTATGTCAAGATGGTAATCAAAATGTGTGCAACTTGTTTTGTTTCATATTGTTTTATCAAAAAGATATATAACCATGTTTCCTACTAAAACTCATATTTCAAAATACAAATTATTTTCACTGTATGGAATATAAAAAGAAAAATGACATACAAAATATGTGATTCCTATTTTTCAGATGTATATATAGTAGCCATTCAATGCATTAATATTATATTTATCTGTAAGATAGTTCACTCCCCTTCTGATATTTAAAAATGTTAATATATTTTTTATTTAAATTTTTATGGCTTTAATGGCTTTAACACTTAGAAGCTTACAAAGGTTATCACTAAGCATATGTCACTTTTCACTTTGGCTGATTATCTATCAGGTAGCTGATAGATTCACTTCAAAATAGAATAGAATGGAATGGAATAGAATAGAATAGAATAGAATAGATTTCTTTATTGATCAAGTGTGATTGGACACACAAGGAATTTGTCTTTGGTGCTCAGTGTACATAAAAAAACAAGATACAGTAATACCTCGTCTTGCGAACTTAATTGGTTCCAGGAGGAGGTTCGTAAGGTGAAAAGTTCGTAAGACGAAACAATGTTTCCCATAGGAAACAATGTAAAAGCGATTAATGTATGCAAGGGGGAAAAAATCGCAAAATGGCACTCCGCTGGGCGCCGCCGCCCGGCTGTCACCTTTTGAAACAGCTGGGGGCTTCTTGGCATTCTCCTGAACCTGAATCCGAACTTTTGCTGAACTTTTGCCGAACATTTCAGGTTCGGGTTCGGGAGGCTGCTGAGAAGCGCCGCCGCCTGGCTGTCACCTTTTGAAACAGAAGCGCCCGGCTGTTTCAGAAGGTGACAGATGGGCAGTGGCGCTTCTCCTGAATGCTGAACCCGGAAGTTCGGCAAAAGTTTGGGTTCAGGTTTGGGTTCTGGAGGCCGCCGAGAAGCGCCAGGCTGTTTCAGAAGGTTACAGCCAGGGAGCACCAAAAACACCCTCCCAAAGCATCTGTGCTAGCCAAAAAAATCAGCTGGCTGGCACACACATGCATGTTGGAGCTGAGCTAGGTCAACGGCTTGCATGCCAGCAGGTATGGCTCGCATGCCACCTGTGGCAGCCATGCCATAGGTTCGCCATCACTGCTCTATTGCATCGTTTTGAAGGTAGGAGTTAAAAAATTTATGTCCAGGATGCGAGGGGTTTGTAAATATTTGTACGGACCTCTTTTTAACTCGTGCAATATATAGGTCCTCAATGGAAGGCAGGTTGGTATTAATAGTTTTTTTCTGCATTTCTAATTTTTCTCTAAAGTCTGTGTCTGTTTTGTTGGGTTGCGGAACCGAACTAGATAATTATAGTGTTGCAGATGACAGACTCTACCATTCCTTGGTAGAACTGTATCAGCAGCTCTTTGGCAGTTTGAACTTCCTGAGTTGGCACAAAAAGAACATTCTTTGTTAGGCCTTTTTAATGATGGTTTTTGATGCTAGATATAAATTTTAAGTCTTGAGATATAATAGAATCTAGAAATGTTCCTACTGTATTGTCTAGTATTGTGAGACGTGGTAGTATAAGTGGGTTTCTCCTAAACTCTACTACAATTTCCACGGTTTTGAGTTTGTTCAATTCCAGATTGTTCTGGTACCCTCAAAAAGTAAAATTAATAGTTGGACTTGTTCATTTACATATGTAAAATATCCTAGATCAATTCAGCTTTTTATTCCATCCAATTTATGAATTTACCTTCATTCAACAGGATATGTTGTTATTAAACAGAGTCTCCCAGACTTTAAAAGCAAAGCATTCATTATTTTAAAATTTAAATGTATATATTTTAAAAAAACAGTATCAAAGTAAGTAGTGCAAAAAAGTTTCAGGTGGATCTATTCATGAGATAATGAAAAATACTGATCGCCTGAAATACAATTCACAGAGGCGGTTCCATTTTCTCTACATGACTTTATGGTAATCATTTCCATTAGAGATAAAGTGGTCTTTCTCTCTAAGTCATTTTGGATGTAGTCCTAGAGCTGAGATGTGTGCCCACCAAAGCATCTTAAATCTAGAAATGATGTCTTCTTATTATAGACTGAATAATGTTAGGAGAAATTGTATTGTGTGCTATTTTGAGACTTAGCTGAGAAATTGTTATCTCAAAAACTAATTTCTTATTTCTCAGAAAGTCTTCCCCCACATACACAACATATTTCTCTTTTACTCTTTTGGTCTAAGAACAGTTTAAAATGTCTTTCAAATTTGTATTGATGGTATTTTTGAGAGTAATTATTAAAATATTAGAAAATATGGGTTGTGTGTCTATCATAGGTGGGTTCCCCCTAGTTTGGACCAGTTCACCCAGACCATTAGCAAACCTCTGGTGACAACACAATGATGTTACAGAACCGGTTCGGTCAATGACGATCCGTGGACACTTCCATCTCTTTTTTATTATTATTAATTTATTTTTAAATTTTTTTTCCTTCTGTGCATGTGCAGAAGCCAAGTTTCTGGCACTGTGCATATGTCACCATCTTGTTTTGGCTCTCTTTTTAATTTCTTTAAATAAATTTTGTATTGATTTTTATAATAACAGTATAACAGTAAAACATTCACACAACACATAACAGTGTGCTCAATGCTCAAAGGGCCCACCACCAAACAACATTCATACCCCTCCACTAAAATGGGAACATATTTTCTATACTGTATACCATTCTAACTTAAATATGTAAATATCTATTTACATATTATAAAGTAATTCTAATTTATTCTTTATACCTTGGTCTTGAATTCTACTAAGCACATATCCTCTTACCTTGTCCCATCGTCCCATCAGTTCCCGCAGATTAGTTTCATTGGCCAAATTCACCCTTTTATCCATAATCTCAAAGTGAATATGATCCATCATGTACCAATTTTGTATTGTCCATAGAAACATAGAAACATAGAAGTCTGACGGCAGAAAAAGACCTCATGGTCCATCTAGTCTGCCCTTATACTATTTTTTGTATTTTATCTTAGGATGGATATATGTTTATCCCAGGCATGTTTAAATTCAGTTACTGTGGATTTATCCACCATGTCTGCTGGAAGTTTGTTCCAAGGATCCACTGCTCTTTCAGTAAAATAATATTTTCTCATGTTGCTTTTGATCTTTCCCACAACTAACTTCAGATTGTGTCCCCTTGTTCTTGTGTTCACTTTCCTATTAAAAACACTTCCCTCCTGGACCTTATTTAACCCTTTAACATATTTAAATGTTTCGATCATGTCCCCCCTTTTCCTTCTGTCCTCCAGACTATACAGATTGAGTTTATGAAGTCTTTCCTGATACGTTTTTTGCTTATGACCTTCCACCATTCTTGTAGCCCGTCTATGGACCCGTTCAATTTTGTCAATATCTTTTTGTAGGTGAGGTCTCCAGAACTGAACACAGTATTCCAAATGTGGTCTCACCAGCACTCTATATAGCAAGATCATAATCTCCCTCTTCCTGCTTGTTATACCTCTAGCTATGCAGCCAAACACCCTACTTGCTTTCCCTACCCCCTGACTGCACTGTTCACCCATTTTGAGACTGTCAGAAATCACTACCACTAAATCCTTTTCTTCTGAAGTTTTTGCTAACACAGAACTGCCAATACAATACTCAGATTGAGGATTCCTTTTCCCCAAGTGCATTATTTTATATTTGGAAACATTAAACTGCAGTTTCCATTGCTAACAATTTCCTTTCCCTCAAACTGAATAAATAAAAAGTGTGTGAAGAATATTTTTGACTTAACATTAAAAGGTAAAAGTTCCCCTCACACATATGTGCTAGTTGTTCCTGACTCTAGGGGCGGTGCTCGTCATCTCCCTTACAAATCCAAAGAGCTAGTATTGTCTGAAGATGTCAATATTACCAATATTACCTTCCCACCAAAATGATTCCTATTTTTCTACTTTCTTTTTTACCTGCTTTCGAACTGCTAGGTTGCCAGAAGCTAGACAAGTCACGGAAGCTCACTCCGTTATGCGATGCTGGGGATTCAAACCGCTGAACTGCTGACATTTCTGATCAACAAGCTCATCGTCTTAGCCACTGAACCACCACATCCCCCTAGACTTAGCATTAGGAACTAGCTAAAGGAAGCTTACTTTCTGACTGCCGATCGGTTTCCGGTCACAATTCAAAGTGTTGGTAATGACCTTTAAAGCCCTTCATGGCATTGGACCAGAATACCTCCGGAACCACCTTCTAGCGCACGAATCCCAGTGGCCGATAAGGTCCCACAGAGTTGGCCTTCTTCGGGTCCCGTCGACCAAACAATGTCGTTTGGCTGGCCCCAGGGGAAGACCCTTCTCTGTGGTGGCCCCGGCCCTCTGGAATCAACTCCCCCCAGAGATTAGAACAGCCCCAACCCTCCTTGTCTTTCACAAGTTACTCAAGACCCACCTATATCGCCAAGCATGGGGGAACTAAGACATCTCCCCCAAGCTTTCTTATATTTTATGTTTGGTATGTATGTGTTGTATGGTTTTTAACAGTTGGGGTTTTTTATATAATTTTTATTATTAGATTTGTTCCATTGTTATACTGTTTTTATTACTGTTGTGAGCCGCCCTGAGTCTTCGGAGAGGGGCTGCATACAAATCTAATAAATTGAATTGAATTGAATTGAATTGATAGATACTCACCAACACTTGTGGTTCTTGGTGAACTTAGCTAGTCATAGAAAGAGAGATAGGTTGCATTCAGAGGTGGTATCCACTTACCTTCTCTACCCTTTCCCAAATGTAAGCGGGCGCATGTGTTTGCAACCTTTGCTTGCATGTGTCCGCACAAGTGCTTTCCTTGCACACATGCCTTCTACACATGGGCCCGGCCTCGAAAACGTGGCTAATTAGGATGGCATTATATCTGGGATGGTGGGCAGTCGCCACTACCAGTTTGCCCAAACTGGCTGAATACCTTCCCTGGTTGCAACTAAGCTGTGATATCTACAGTTCTGTTAGGATTGCATGCTGTTATCCCTAAAATACCAAATCAGGCAGAAGAAGGAAGTTAGCCAGTTCAGATTGAGGTTTGCAGAAACTGTAGTTTCTAAATGCATTATTTCCAACCCTGTGTGGCACAGACTGAATATCAGCTTCCAAAGTTATAAAACCAAGTAATAAAACCTTACATCTGCTGAATACATTGTGTGGCTTCTCCTTCCTTCCAGCATCCCTGTAAGTATAATAACTTACAAGATCACAGATCTCTAAAAGTGATTTGTGTTCTAGGCTTTCAGCTATGTTTTTTGATTGTTGAACAAATCTGGGTTCTAACTGAGCATCCCCAGTTAAATGTTTTATAATCAGTCTGGACCCAGGCTCAGCCATGTAACTTATGAGCATGTCAAGATTCTCAACATTTGATTCATGCAAGTAAGGCCGATTTATAGTGAATGCCTGAGTCATAAATCAAATCAAGCGATGAAAAGAAACATTTGGCCTGCAGGGAAGGCTCAAACCATCTCTGAAGAGAAAGTAATATAAATCCAATATTGGTGTGAATGTAGACCTGGAATACATTTGATGTCGATAGTAGGAAAGTATTAACTGGGAATACATACAGAGTTTAATAAAACCAGAAGTTGGTGAAGGAAAATCTTGATTTGACATTTTATATGGTTAGTTAAGCAGGGGAACAGAAGGAGGAAGGAGATTTTTTTTATTATTCTTGTTAGAAACTTATTAATTTCTTTCTCTGCTTTTCTATTATATTTATTATTATTTATTTATTTATTGGATTTGTATGCTGCCCCTCCCTGAGGACTCAGGGCGGCTTACAACATATCAAAGAAAACATAACAGAACATCGGAATCCAATTAATATCATTAAAAAACCCTAAAATTTCTAATATAATTAAAAGCGTTCATTACCATTCACTCCGTGAAACACACTAAAACACTGGCTGATCAGGGGGGGAGATCTAATGACCCCAGCCTGGTGGCATAGATAAGTCTTTAAACTTTTTCGGAAGGCAAGGAGGTTGGGGCAGTGCGAATCTCTGGGGGGAGCTGATTCACATAGGTCCCGCCAATTGACATTGTTTAGTTCATGGGACCCTGAGGAGGCCAACTCTGTGGGACATAACCAGATGCTGGGATTAGCCTGAAAAATGTAAAGGCCACTTATTCTTGTGCATGTCAATTGATGCTCTTCACATTGGCTAATGTTTAGAATAATTCTTCTCAGCCTGAGGTCCTACCCCTACTGCAAGTTATGCAATAATTTTGAAGCTGTTATTCTAAAATTCCTGCAGAGTACCAGATTTATTTATTCATTCATATTTCTATCCCATGCAATCAAGAGACTTGAGGGCTATATAATCCAAGGCCATACAAATATAGCCATACTTGAATAAAAGGCAATAAGCAGAGATGGGATTCCCATAAGTTCCCTATTGGTTAATTCATGTGTGCAAACACACCTTCCATGCATGTGTTTTGCTCGTGTGTCCCGCTTGCATGCACGTGATTTGTTCATGCAGGTGGCTTGCACGCATGCGTTTTGCTTACACACATGCGCTTTGGTCATGCAGTGGCTTGCACGCATGTATGCAGCTTGAAAAACATGCCTAAATAGGAGAGCATAGCACGATAGATGCCACTACCAGTTCACCCTAACTGGTCCCAATAGGCTGAATGCCACATCAGGCAATAAATATTTTTCAGTTAAATATTTTTAAATTAATATAGCTGTTTGGTTTCGTTGTTTCTTTTAAACTGTTTGTAACATGGTAACTGTTACAACCTGAACTTTAAGATGTTCTTTTTTACTTCCTACTGGGAATATAAAATATTGCAGAAATCAAGAAGCAAACTGTAATTTCAGAAAAAACAGATTATTTTATTATTATTATTATTATTATTATTATTATTTTCTGTCAGGATATAAACCTGAAGTAATATTACAAGTATGGTAGAAGTAAAGTGAATGCTGAGTCATGGTGCTTCAGCAGAATGATGCGATCTGTTCTATGATCTGATTGGTCAGTACATGTATATAATGTAATACACCTTTTGTGTGGGTGTGATCTGGATTGATGGTTGGGTTTAGTAGCTTAGTATAGTGTTTTCTGATAGTGGTTGGTTGGTTGGTGATTTGTTCTGTAATATAGTGTAGAGTAAATAACTACTTTTTGATAATACTGAAGAAGTAAAAGAGCCTTGTAAAGAAAGAACTCCTGTTTCCATGTCTTTATTGAGAAAACCACCTTGTGGCTGGTATCTACCACGTTTCCAATGGAAATTCAAAATAACTCTTACATTTTCGAGCTTAAATTAAAGGTTTTCATTAAAAGTCTAATTTTAATGATCTTTTCTTATTTGGATGGAAGAGATCATTAACAAGCAGCTTTGATATGAAATATTTTTAGCAGTAGTAAATCACACCCATTCATTTTTAATACTGATATTATTAATCAGTGAAAAGATATCACTCAACATGAAAGACCTATCGCTTTTTTGCTCCATTGTCATTGGCTTTTGTTTTAAAATGGAATGTTATCCTTTCCTCACTCAAACCTCTTACATATCAAGCATTATTTATATTTCTACAATTTTGAAATGCCATTTATTCCACTATGGATGAAAACAAGTAGAGTTTCCTTTCTAGAAAAGCATGACAGCAAAGTTTCGCTAGAAATTATCTTGGAATTAATTTCACACAATAGTGTTGACAGTAATTAAGGGAAACTACTGAGTTACTTCATTGTGGCAAGATGCTCTCTCCCAGCCTCAGAATTTAGCCCGGAAGGCATCCAATTCACATCAACAGTATCCAGAAGTTTCAATTGGTTCAAAATACATCAGCCCACATGACTTTCTGCATATCTAGATGTGCATAGGTATCATTTCTCTTGTCTTGGCTGCTGATTTCCTTTTAAGTCCACTCAAGGTGCTGTCATTTTTAATGTCCTACATGGCTTGGGGCCAGGTTTCTTCAAGGACCATCTTTTCCCAGTTACATCTACCTGGGACACAGAAATGTTATGGAGATCCAATTCACCCCCACATGGACAATATCCTCATGAACATAAGGTTACAAGACAGGTTACAAGCGGTTTGCCACAAGGGTCTGTTCTGGGTCCTATTCTTTTTAATATGTTTGTGAGTGACATAGGGGAAGGTTTGGTAGGAAAGGTTTGCCTATTTGCCGATGACTCTAAAGTGTGCAATAGGGTTGATATTCCTGGAGGGGTCTGTAATATGGTAAATGGTTTAGCTTTACTAGATAAATGGTCAAAGCAATGGAAACTGCAGTTTAATGTTTCCAAATGTAAAATAATGCACTTGGGGAAAAGGAATCCTCAATCTGAGTATTGCATTGGCAGTTCTGTGTTAGCAAAAACTTCAGAAGAGAAGGATTTAGGGGTAGTGATTTCTGACAGTCTCAAAATGGGTGAGCAGTGTGGTCGGGCGATAGGAAAAGCAAGTAGGATGCTTGGCTGCATAGCTAGAGGTATAACAAGCAGGAAGAGGGAGATTGTGACCCCCTTATATAGAGCGCTGGTGAGACCACATTTGGAGTACTGTGCTCAGTTCTGGAGACCTCACCTACAAAAAGATATTGACAAAATTGAACGGGTCTAAAGACAGGCTACAAGAATGGTGGAAGGTCTTAAGCATAAAACGTATCAGGAAAGACTTAATGAACTCAATCTGTATAGTCTGGAGGACAGAAGGAAAAGGGGGGACATGATCGAAACATTTAAATATGTTAAAGGGTTAAATAAGGTTCAGGAGGGAAGTGTTTTTAATAGGAAAGTGAACACAAGAACAAGGGGACACAATCTGAAGTTAGTTGGGGGAATGATCAAAGGCAACATGAGAAAATATTATTTTACTGAAAGAGTAGTAGATCCTTGGAACAAACTTCCAGCAGACGTGGTTGGTAAATCCACAGTAACTGAATTTAAACATGCCTGGGATAAACATATATCCATTGTAAGATAAAATACAGGAAATAGTATAAGGGCAGACTAGATGGACCATGAGGTCTTTTTCTGCCGTCAGTCTTCTATGTGTCTATGTTTCTATGTTTCTAAGATAAGAATATCTTGATATTCTTTCAAAATGAAAGACCTGCTTTTGCCAGCAAACCTAGAGACCTCTGGATGATATGTATTGTGTTGGATTATTGTCAAAAGATAGATGAGACTTTATTGGTTTTATGGGTTTTGAATTGGGTTTTAACTTCTATGAGCTTGTCATGAAGTGAGTTGGGCAGCCGTATACATTTTCTGAATACATAAATAATAAATTGGGAATGCCAGACGCATACATCATGCTCAGCAATGATTTGCAACTTCATTACAGGATCCAAGGAGAGCATTCGGCATTTGCTTTATATCCTTAGTAGATGCATAATGCACCTTATCAGATATAACATCTCTTTAAAATTGTTGCATCATTTTCTCACTAGCTGTTTTTCATATCAGTGGGGCATTGCTACCGGTTCCACCCCAGTTCGGGCGAACTGGTAGTAGAGGCGGTGGAAGACTCCTCCCACCCACCCAGATATAATCACGGACGATCTGTGCATGCGCAGAAGAACCGTGCACATTCCGAACTGGTAGCAAATGTAAGTGAAACCCACTACTGTTTCATACCAATATATTATTACTGTCAAGAGACATGTATTTCATTTGACAGAAAGCATGAATGCATAAAGAAATGAATAGCAGCAACAGAAAGACAAACAAACAAACAAATATTTGGCACAACCTTTGAAGAAGTACTGACAATCAAATGACTTCATAAAGTATCCCCCATGGAAATATAAAGTGGTTAACTTGATCTAGTGCTGCTGAGAAATCCGGTTGTTCTAAAGTACCATTCTGTCATTGCAAATTGCTGGATTGATTGCATTTTGACTTCTGCTGTGCTTTAGTATCCGCAGACACAAACTAAGCTGTCCATTTGCTCCACTGATGTATGTAATCATGAAGCAGTAATTAGGTTTCTTCAATATCCCCCACCAGGAGCAGCAAAGTTGTTTTTAAAAAGCTGTTCTGCATTGTTTTAAAATCTAGTTTTGTTAAAATCTCTAAAATTATTAGGATAATTTTACTGCAATTATAAACACTGATAAAACTTTGACTTACGAACAAAATTAAACTCCACTTGACTGGTGGGCAGGTGTGCACACCCACACAAAATTTGGCTTCTGTACATGTGCAGGAATCCAGATGCTTGCACCTATGAGATTTTACTGATTTTCATCATCATGCGAGATTTGGCTTCCTGTGCAGGAGCCAAATCTCATGCAGGTGCACCCGTCCACCTGCTGGTCATGCAGAGCTGTGCACACAACCGCACCAGTAGCAGCGGCGACAGGGAATCAGGGCCTGTAAGTAGAACCTACCCCTGATATGAACAGGGATGCTGCAATGGTTGTAAGCAGCGAAGGGATACCAAAAATTTTACTACCACACTGTGGGCGTGGCTTATGCAGGACACCCTGCATTTTCTTTCAACATCTTTCAGTGCAAATTGGGTGCTCTGGGGTGGAACTGCATTGGTTGCCGATCAGTTTCCGGTCACAATTCAAAGTGTTGGTTATGACCTATAAAGCCCTTCATGGCATTGGACCAGAATATCTCTGAGACCGCACAAATCCCAGTGACCAGTTAGGTCCCACAGAGTTGGCCTTCTCTGGGTCCCGTCGACTAAACAATGTCATTTGACCCAGGGGAAGAGCCTTCTCTGTGGCGTCCCCGACCCTCTGGAACCAGCTCCCCCCGGAGATTAGAACTGCCCCCACCCTCCTTGCCTTTCATAAACTTCTTAAGACCCATCTCTGCCATCAGGCATGGAGGAACTGAGACATCTCCCCTGGGCCTATACAGTTTATACATGGTATGTTTGTGTGTATGTTTGCTTTTAATAATGGGGTTTTTAGTGTTTTTTTAATTATTAGATTTGTTTTTATATTATCTTTGTTATTGTTGTGAGCCGCCCCGAATCTACGGAGAAGGGGGGCATACAAATCTAATAAATAAATAAACTCCATTTTCGCTGCCCCACTGCGTTCCACCCCATCCGGGCAGCAGCCCACCCCTGGTTTAAAGTATGGACAACGATCATAAGACACTTTATTTTCAGTGACATTGCAACTTTGAGTGGCCACTGAATGAACAGGGAATACAGGACTACCTGTATTCCATCCAAGATCTAGATAATGTCAAAGGTCTAAGTAATTATTTTATTTATAAATGTCTTGTTAATTTCCAATAGGCCACTAAACTCTTTTTCTACCTGGGACGAGCACAGGCAATTGCAAAAGAATTTTTTGGAAAAAATCTAAAACTAAAATTATTCTTTTGGGGACATTTTTTTAAAAAAATGCAGTAATAATTCATTAATTAATTACAGCATATTGCCACCCTCTGTGTTTATATTTTTATTATAAACCAGGGGTCAGCAACCGTAAACACTTTAAAGAGCCATTTGGATCCATTTCTCATAAAAGAAAGTACCGGGAGCCACAAAAACCTTTTGAAAATAAAAATAACTTCTAAAATAAAGATAATTCTGCACATATCATGTTGTACCTTTATGCTATGTATAAAAGAACTATAGTGTGTTGCATTTATGTAATAAACTGCTACAGTGAATTTTTTTAAATTTCTGCATGCAACAACAAAAATTTGAACTTTGAAAGAAAAAGATGGGTCGAAATGTACAATAAATTGCATGCCAGTGGGTGTTGCACATTGTTGGTTGTGACGCATGTTTTGAATGACAGGGAGCCACAGTAGAAGGATGAAACAGCCACAGGAGGCTCCAGAACTGCTTGTTATCAGTTCAGACTCTTGTTATAAACAATTACTTATTTACAATTGTATAATGTGAATTTCATAAGAGGGAAATAAAGTTGTAAATTATCACCCTGATCTTAAAGTTGCAGGCTTTCAAAAATCAAATATCTTTTCCTATTTAACATACAAAATCGTTAAAATGTTATCCCTTGGTACGTCAAAGTGGGCACTGAGTACTTAAGGGTTAAATAATGAATTCCAGAGAGATCTGGGACTAAAAGCACATTTCAACATCTGCAAATAAAATAAGGACATCCACCGATTTTTTTCACAAGATGCAACAATATCTTATTTATATCATTTTTCTGGGAATAAAAATATTAATAAAGGAAGTCAATATTCTTATATCACCCATAAGAATTTTGTCTATAGTAACTGTTGTGGTTAGCTCTGGCCCAGCTCCTGCCCCAAGGACTGTGGATGTGGGGGAGACATCCACATGCTGCAGGCCTGTTTTGCTCCTGGTGGAATCTGCTGATGAAGGCTCCTCTGACCAAGAAGACAGGAGTGACAGGGAGGAGGAAAGTGTGGCAGACAGCCAAGAAGGAGATCAATTATCTAGCTCCTCCTTGGATTCGGAACAAGAGTTAATGATACAGCCATACATGCGGAGAGCGATGCATAGGCAGCAACAACTGAGAGATTATTATCAAAGAAAATGAGGCCACCTGTGGTTGGGTGGAGCTGTGATAATTAGTGAGGCAGCTATAAAGAACAGCCTGTGGGTTTGGCCATTGTGGAGGTTTATCTGATCGTTGTGTTTCGTGCCTGCCTTGCTGACTTCGACCTTTGTGTACTGATTTTTCCCCACTTTGAAACTAAACCAGAGCAAAGTGTGTTTCACTTTGTGAAAGAAGGAGGACTGTGAATTGCTTCACAGCTGCAAGCTAAGTATCTCAGAACTGATAAGGGACTTGTACAAATTACCAGTTTGTTTGGAGACAAGTGCTCTTTGCTATACACAAAGAGTGCTTAGTTTATTTGCATTTTCGGTATAAAGAACATTGTTTTGAATTTTCAAATTTGTGTGTGTGTGTGAAATTTGTATCTGTGAATTTTCGGGAGAATTCTGCCAGAGAGCTCGACAGAACAGTAACTAGATACAAATTATTAGCAAAATCACCTATCTACTAAGTGAAATCCCGCCAAGATTATCATTCCTCTGATTAGTGCATAGAGAATGGAAGGTGATAGTGATTCATGGCATTCATGTCTTCCAGAGAAAAAAGAAGGAACATGTGAACTTTCAGGACCCCAATGGACTCTTTCTTAAGAAGAAATAAATAATTTGTTTTATTCTGAATTTTAATGTGGCTGCATTTACTCTCTAGAAGGCGACAAGAAGAACTTTTAACTCAAAATAATGTCTCTCTGAAAGCAATACTTGGATTCAGTTTAACATTATTGCATTTTTTAAAAAGTTAAAAGTTCCTAAACTTTTAGACATTTGTCTCTTTTGGTTTATTAGTTTAATGCACACTTCTATGAATGAAGACAAACTGTACGTTAACATAATAAAATACTTTCTGCAAAATTATTTTTTCAGCAAGCAAATAAGCTTCCATGCACCAGCCTGATGTTTAAAATGGCTACCCACCAGCAGACCATTAACTATAGCGTCTTGTGTTTGCCAGTGAAACATGCTGTGTAAAAATGATTGCACTGGAAGCTGTTGGTACATTTGAATGCAAACTATCAAACCATGAAAAATGAGGCATCCACTGACTATAAAAATAAATTAGAAGGCCTTAGCTTGGCTGGCGATGCCATCTGAGCACCACAGTTTATAACTATTTGTGATACCATTAACAGATGTCTTTGCTCATCTTGTGTGCTATGCTAGGATAGTGCTGCATTCTGTTGCATAGGGAACAAGACAAGCAACTTTGTTTTAAAATATAGTAAAATCTGCCTTGATGTAGGGACCCTCTGGGAAAATATATAAAAGTGTTATCTATAATATGTAAGTAATTGTCTTCATATAAAATCCCACATTTTTAGAGCTGTTTGAAGTATTCCTTTACACTACCATTTCCATGTTAATAGCACAATAAATATTAGAAATATAATACTTTGTGTAAATAAGTGAGATTTACCAGGAGGATCATAAGTTTTTTCCCCTGAATTAAAAGGAAAAGAAATGAATGCTAACTGTACTCCCACTTTTCATATACTGCATGTAGTTTTATCACTGAGTTTTATGCTACAAGGGACAAGCTTGAAGAAACAGAAATATACAATAGAATAGAATAGAATAGAATTTTTATTGGCCAAATGTAATTGACACACAAGGAATTTGTCTTTGGTGCATATGCTCTCAGTGTACATAGAAGAAAAGATACATTTGCCAAGAATCATGAGGTACAACACTTAATGTTTTAAGATTGTTTTAAAGGTATAATTGGATTGTTATTATTGTTTCCTGTACATGCTGTGAGCCGCCTCGAATCCTCGGAGAGGGGCAGCATATAAATCCAAATAAATAAGTAAGTAAGTAAGTAAGTAAGTAAGTAAGTAAGTAAGTAAGTAAGTAAGTAAGTAAGTAAGTAATGATTGTCATAGGATGCAAATAAGCAATCAGGAACCAATCAATTTGAGACAATTTTGGCTGTCTCCACTCTTGGGCTGATGCTGATCCCATGCCCAGGAGTGGCTCCCACATTCCTTTTATGGGAGAGCTCAGCCCTCTGATTGAGCCTTGAGAGATCCACTTTTGTGGGGGAGTGGGGGTGCAGGAGTTGGCTGTTTGTACCTGTTGTATCCTGGAATGGCTACCTTGTAACTCTGTAAATAGTTTGTTCCTCTTTCTAGCGCTGTCTGAGCCGAAGCAGGAAGTCGCTCCTGATTGGCTCAGACGCGGCCGGCTCTAGCTTTGGCGGGAACCGCAAATGTATAAAAGGAGCGGTTTCTCCAGGCAGAGCCAGTCGGTACTCGCTGAATTGTCACTTTACCTTGCTGAGCTGTCACTTGTTCTCTGAGCTGAATAAAAGTACCGATTGCTTGAACCCTGCCTCTGGGTCTACTTCACTGGTGACGAACGGACGGAAGAAACATCGCGTGCAACATGAACAAAGTCCAGATCGGCCAGGCTCCGGAACTCTTCGATCCCGAGAAAACGACCTGGGACGAATACATGGCCACCTTCGAGATTTTCCTCGAGGTGGCGGGAATACAGGACGCCGAAGCCGATCGAAGACGGGCTATTTTCCTTAATTACTGCAGCCCAGAAATCCGTGGACTGGCCCAAACTCTCACCGAACCGCAGCAAGCAAGAACCGTAGCGTGGGACGTCCTACAGGAAAAGCTAGCGAGCCATTTCAAACCGACCAAACCGGCCATGGTTTTTCGGCATCAATTTTCCATGATGGCTCAGAAGGAAACCGAGTCGATCAACCAGTTTACAACGCGGCTTCGAACGGTACTTGCTCAATGCAAGTTTAAAGACCCGGAAGCTCGCCTCACCGACGCCTTGGTTTTCGGCATGAAAAGCAGCACAGTGAGAAATAAACTCCTCACCGAAGAAGAGCCGACTCTACAAACCGTGATTAAACTAGCGCAAACCGCAGAAGCAGCCGACGCAGCGGCTAGGGAATTGAAAGAGCACGGAAGGCGAGAACTCATTGCCAAAATTGACTCCGCGTCTTCCAGCGCCGTGGAATCAGACGACCTCAGCCAACCAACTCACAGCGGGGACAACTGCCTCCTGGTGCAAGACCAGCCGAGACACCTTAGAGCTACTCACCCAGCCCCCTGCGCGGGCTGCCGGGGAAATCACCAGCGCCATCGATGCCCTTTCCGAGACGCTACATGCCGCCGCTGCAACCGTAGAGGCCACATCGCCATCGCTTGCAGAGCAACAGCACCGGAAGAAACTTTCGCCACGCCGCAATACCAGCGACCACAAAACCAGACCCCCCAATCGCGAGAAAGGAGACCGTTCCGCAACTCGGGTCAAAGGAACTACTCAACCGCTAACCGCGACTACTATAGAGGTAACTCTCAATTTTCTGTGAATAACACGGCAACCAAAAAGGGGGCTAAAATTGTTATCTCATTGTTACTAAATAACCAGCCTTGCTCAATGGAGCTGGATACGGGCTCTAGATATACCATCATGCCCTGGGAAAAATTTAAACTGTATATGCCTAATGTGTCTAAGGCTGACCTAAATCAAACCTCTTTGGTGATCAGAGACTTCCAAGGGGGGGTAATCTCGGTCCTGGGAACAGCAAATGTACCTATTGCATTCAAGAATGTTAAATGTACCCTGCTTATTGTAACGGGGGCCAAGCACTCTCTTCTGGGTTTAGCGTGGATGGAACCGTTGGGGATCGAGATTTCGGGTGTGTGTAATGTAAACTGTAATAATATGCCTAACTTTGTGAAGGAGTTCCCTGAAGTGTTCAGCCCCACCTTGGGATTGTATAAGGGGCCCCCTATATCATTCTCTATTGACCCCAAGGTCCCACCGATCAGACTAAAACCTCGCAGGGTCCCCCTTCCGCTTCTCCCCAAACTAGACATACAGCTGGATAAACTCATTAGCCAAGGTATTCTGGTCCCTGTGGAACAGGGGCCATGGGAAACTCCCATAGTTACACCTCTGAAGCCAGATGGTTCTTTAAGAGTTTGCGCTGATTACAAATCGACCCTGAATAAGGCACTCCAACACCACCCCTACCCCATCCCGGTTGTGCAACAACTTCTACACTCCCTGGGGGAAGGGAAAAGGTTCGCAAAGATCGACCTGGCGCAAGCTTACCAGCAACTTCCGGTCGATGAACAAACAGCAAACGCTCAAACAATTGTAACGCACAGGGGGGCTTTCAAATGCACGAGGTTACAGTTTGGGGTAAGCATAGCCCCAGGAATATTCCAGAGCATTATGGAACGCCTATTGTCAGGGGTAAATGGGGCCATTCCATACTTTGATGACATCTTAATTGCAGGGGAAAACCAGGAACAAGTAAACAAAAGAATAAGGGAAGTACTTAAGAGGTTACAGGACAAAGGGTTAAGAATCAAGCCTGATAAATGTGTCTGGGGAACCAACAGTATAGAATTCCTTGGTTATAAAATAGATAAAGAAGGCATCCACCCCACAACAGAAAAGCTGAAAGCAATTAGAGAAGCCCCAGAACCTCGAGATAAGAATGAGCTACAGGCATTTTTGGGCCTCCTTAATTTTTATTCCGTTTTTTTAAAGCAGAAGGCAACAGTAGCAGAGCCTCTCCATCGTTTACTCCAGAAGGAAGCCCGCTGGACATGGGGGAAAACTGAACGTGAAGCTTTCTCTCAAATAAAGGATTTATTAACTTCTAAAAGTGTAGTAGTCCAATATAGTGCTTCACTACCCATTAGGCTCACGTGCGACGCTTCGCCGTACGGCATAGGAGGAGTCCTAGCTCACGTTCTACCTAATAAGACAGAGGCCCCAATAGCATTTTTCTCAAGAACCATGACCAGCACAGAGAGGAATTATAGCCAGTTAGACAAGGAGGCCCTAGCATTAGTGGCAGGGGTAAAGAAGTTCCACAATTATATTTTTGGAAGAAGTTTTGAACTAGTCACTGACCACAAACCCCTACTAGGTCTGCTAGCCCCCAACAAGCCCACTCCACCTTTTATGTCTCCAAGACTAATCAGATGGGCTCTTTTCCTCTCAGGGTACCAGTATGAGCTCACCCACAAGGGGGGAAAGGAAATCAATCACGCAGACGGCCTCAGCAGGTGCCCCATAGCAGACTTAGTGGAAGACCCTGTTCCTTCCACAGATGTGTTAATGATAGAACTCGAGGATAACCCACTAGCCACGGCCAAAGAGGTAGCTGCACACACGCAGCAAGATCAAATCCTTAAACAAGTGGTGAACTGTGTCCTAAAGGGATGGCAAAATGATGTTGTGAAACCTGAATTGTGTGATTTTAAAAACAAAAGACTTGAGTTATCGTATGTAAAGGGTTGTCTGTTGTGGGGAGATAGAGTGATCATCCCCAAAAGCCTAAGGGAAAAGGTACTCAAAATGTTACATGTGGGTCATCCTGGGATTGTCAGGATGAAGAGCCTGGCAAGGGGGCATCTATGGTGGCCAGGGCTGGATGCTGATATTGGAAATTGGGTTTCAAAGTGTGACCCGTGCCAAGAGTCACGGCCTAGTCCCCCCAAAACAACTCCGGCTGAGTGGGAACAGCCTGCTGGCCCTTGGTCTAGAATCCACATTGATTTTGCTGGCCCAGTGGGTTCCCAGTATTTTTTAATAGTGGTTGATGCCTTCTCCAAATGGGTGGAAATAATAGCAATGAACAACATAACCACAAGTGCCACCATCAAGGTATTGAGTAGACTGTTTGCATCCCATGGTTGCCCAGATATCTTAGTGTCTGACAATGGGCCACAGCTAACAGCCAGGCAATTCGAATTGTTCTTAGATGGCCTAGGGGTCAGGCATGCCCTCATCTCGCCTTATTCGCCCTGGGCTAACGGATTGGCAGAACGTTACGTTCGGGTGGCAAAGGAGGCATTGCGCAGGTCAGGCCCTGGGGATGTGCAACAAAACTTGGACCAATTCTTACTAACCCAGCACATTACCCCTAACTCACACACACATGTAAGCCCTGCAGAGTTATTGATGGGAAGAAAGTTGAGGTCACCACTAGACAGGTTAAACCCAAGGTTCTGTGTTAATAATAACCAAATGTGTGTAAAACCTGAAAGAGAAATGTATTTGGGACAAAATGTATATGTAAAAAGTTTTGATGGAAATGTAAACTGGATGAAAGGAATTGTTGTTAAGCAAAATGCACCAAAGACTTATATTGTAAAACTAGAGGATGGTCGTTTGTGGAAACGACACATAGACCACATTCGGAAGCGAACAGAAAATCAACTGCCACAAACCACTGACATGGACTCTCCCCCTTCAACAGACTTTAGTACATTGCCCGAGTTAAGAAACACGCAAAGAGACTTATCGGGCCAGGGGGAACCATCCAGCGACGCCGAGCCATCCTCGTCCTCCGAAGCCTTCGTTGGGCCCGCCAGGCCAAGTCCGCCGCGCCGGGAGAACAGCGGCGAGCCATCCTCCACAGTCAGTGTCGAAGGAGAAATTGAACTGCGCAGGTCAGCGTGAGCTCCTCGGAGGCCCCACCGATTGGACGACTTTGTCACATGGCTTTCATGATGGATGTGTCCAACTATGAGGGGAGGGGTGTTGTATCCTGGAATGGCTACCTTGTAACTCTGTAAATAGTTTGTTCCTCTTTCTAGCGCTGTCTGAGCCGAAGCAGGAAGTCGCTCCTGATTGGCTCAGACGCGGCCGGCTCTAGCTTTGGCGGGAACCGCAAATGTATAAAAGGAGCGGTTTCTCCAGGCAGAGCCAGTCGGTACTCGCTGAATTGTCACTTTACCTTGCTGAGCTGTCACTTGTTCTCTGAGCTGAATAAAAGTACCGATTGCTTGAACCCTGCCTCTGGGTCTACTTCAGTACCGAACCCCTAATTGGCATCCCCTCCCCATGCTCTCTTTGGCTTCAACCATGGCTTTGGAAGGAACGTAGATGATCTCGACGTGAATACACGATCTGTCCCCTTGTTGCCCTGTGGTATGCTTCTCTTCCTCCATCTTTCCTGAGTCCATTGCTGGGTTGGTGCTGGGGCTCAGCACCTCGGGCAGCATCCTGAGGTTTTGGGGTAGCTGGTTGAGTTTTAAGAGAGATTCGGGTTAGTTTCAGGGTTTCAAATAGCATCCAAACCTAAAACAGATTCCGAGGCAAAGTATTCCTCAAAGTTCCAATTTATTAGCAGAGCCATGTTGACACAATCTGAGAGAAACCCGAATCTGAAGTCCCAGAGGTTCCTCCACCCAGTTGAAAGTTCAAGCTCTTGTCCCCCAAGTCCATCAAGTCGATCAATCTTCATCTGCCAACTTGGTAGCAACTCCCATCTTCTTCTGTGCAGGTGCAGAAGTGCAATGACAAAGGATGATCTTTACAATCTAGAAGGAATTAGTTATGGCTTCATGTAGGCATTCCTCATGCAATTACCCCTCCCAAATTCCCACACCTAAGAATACATTTTAAAATAGCATAAAGTGTACCAAACAATTACAAAATTGAGGAAAAAAAATATACTGGTAAATATTTAATTGGAGAATAGTGTTAGATATGCTTCAAGTCCACAAAATAAAATAAAATAAAAATTAGTTTTTATCCAGTACAGCTGTTTGAGGCGCTGTCAGCATTTAAAGTGAGGAATCGATCCAATGAACCTGCATTACAGGAAGAAGGAGAACAACCTGTGATGTATATAACTAAAGTTTAAAATATAAGTGAATAAAATTTCAAGCTATTCCAGACTTGCCTCTTTAAGAACAATAAGGAAATTGCACTTACCACCGGAAAGACTCTCAAAAATGTTCCCAAAAATCTCCCCACTATGTTGGAAGTGCAAAAAAGAAAGAGGCACATTCTATCATCAATGGTGGACATGTGTACAAGCAAAAAAAATTGGAATGAAATAACAGATTGGCTAAAATAAATAATAAAAGAAGAATTTAAAAATTAACCAGAATTATATTTATTGGGTATTTTTAATTTTAAAAAATGAAAAAAGAGGTAAGATACTTAGTTATACACATATTAACAGCTGCTAGGATAGCATATGCCCAACAATGGAAAGCATATAAAACACCAGAAGAAAATATGGTAATTAAAAAAATATTGGACTGTGCAGAGATGGACAGGTTGTCCCAAAAATTAGAGGGAAAGGAAGATTCAGATTATTATAAAATATGGGGGAAATTTTATGACTGGCTAAAAGAAAGAACAGCGAAGAAATAATCAAAATTCAAGCAAAGCAACATGTCAAATAAAAGAATTAATACTATGTGAAAGAAGGAAAATTCTCTGATCGAACATTCAAAAAAAAAAGTGGGGAAGCTTTTGTTTCCCAAATGTTGTATGTATATGTTTTGTTTATGTCTTTTTTTTGTTATATTTGAAAAAATAAAGAAATTTTATTTTTTTAAAAAAAGGAAATTTATCAATATATTTATGACCTTAGGCATTCACAAATACTGGGTTTGCTTTGTGTTTTGAAATTCATCCTTTCTGGAAACCTTACAGACTACAGATTCTTTTCTAAAAATGACATATTAATGCAGATGAATTTATGAAACATGAGGTGCAAGTCAGTGGTGGGATAAAAAAAAAATTACTACCATTCCGTGGACATGGCTTGGTGGGCACGGCAGGGCAAGGATACTGTAAAATCTCCATTCCTACCTCACTCCAAAGGAAGATTATAAAATCCTCATTTCCTCCCGATCAGCTGGGATTCAGGAGGCAGAGATTAGATTAGATTAGATTTAGATTAGATTTACGTAGTGGATTTATATGCCGCCCCTCTCCGCAAACTCGGGGCGGATCACAACAATGGTAAAAAACAGTACATAGTAACAAATCTAATATTTAGCAATCTAAATTACAGTTTTAGGTTAAAAAGTCCCCCCAAAAAGAAACCCCAATATATATAAAGAAACCAAGCACGCAACCGAATCATACACAAAAACTACATGGGCAAGGGGGGGATGTTTCAATTCCCCCATGCCTGATGTCAGAAGTGGGTTTTAAGGAGTTTACGAAAGGCAAGGAGGGTGGGGGCAATCCTAATCTCTGGGGGGAGCTGGTTCCAGAGGGTCGGAGCCAACACAGAGAAGGCTCTTCCCCTGGGTCCCGCCAGACAACATTGTTTAGTTGACTGGACCCGGAGAAGGCCAACTCTATGGGACCTAACTGGTCGCTGGGATTCATGCAGTAGAAGGCAGATATCCTGGTCCGAGCCATGTAGAGCTTAACCAACACTTTGAATTGTGATTGGAAACTGATCGGCAACCAATGCAGACTGCGGAGTGTTGGAGTAACATGGGCATACTTAGAGAAGCCCATGATTGCTCTCGCAGCTGCATTCTGCACGATCTGAAGTTTCCGAACGTTCTTCAAAGGTAGCCCCATGTAGAGAGCATTACAGTAGTCGAGCCTCAAGGTGATGAGGGCATGAGTGACTGTGAGCAGTGACTCCCGATCCAAATAGGGCCGCAACTGGTGCACCAGGCGAACCTGGGCAAACGTCCCCCTCGCCACAGCTGAAAGAGAATAGATGCAGGCAGGGCCAGTCAGAGATGGTATTTACTGATTCTTCAAGTTATCAAAATTCTGCTTCAGAAGTGGTCAGAACCTGCTGAAACCCATCTCTGGTGCAAGTATAATGATTTTATTGTAGCCATCTAAATGGGATCTAATAAAAGGATGCCGTTTCAGCTTCCCTGATACTCATTTCCTCAAGCCAATATAAAACTTCCAATTCTTTTAATCTCTAGGCTTCATTTGAAAATGAAAAATTGTCAAGGAAAAAGTCTAGTTGGTGAAACAATGGCAGATGGTCGGCTGCTCAGTGACATTGTTTACAGACTGATGTCTCCAGGAGACTGACCAAATCATGCTTGATATTTGATGGCAAATAATTGTTATGGCGACTTTTTAATTAAGCAGAAAAAGAATATGAATTCTGAAATTTCCATTTGAATGATAAAGAGATAAACTGTAGAAAACAACCACTGAACTGTTTTCACAAATATTTTGGTTTTATATGCCCACATATTAGCCTTTATATATTCCTTTGGAGGTAATTATACTAATCTTGTGTCTGTTCTTTCAAGGATGTAATAATTCCAAAACGGAGCTTTGCAGTGATAAGTTTGGAATTATTACATTCCAGATTTAATGAGTTCATTTTGACCAACAACATAGGTTATCAAGTCTTTGGTATCTGCAGGAACATGAAGGAATAGAGGCAATGCTGATAATGCAATATAGCACAAAAGCAAAGAATTTAAAATAGTCTTGGAAGCTTGACAGACCTATTTCTTCATATGCTTAAAATTTCACATTTTAATCTAAGGGCATGGTTGCATTGTGCCAGGGTACATTCCCAGTAGCAAATACCATATTTTTTGGAGTATAAGATGCACCTTAAGTCTGGTGGAGGAAATGGGGGAAAATCTAATTCATTTGGCTAGCATTCTTAGTCTGATCCGCTTCCGCACATTATTTTATTTTATCCCCTGGTTAGGGCTGAAAAAAACCTTTTTCAGAGGGAGTCACAATGAAAACAATCCTGAAGAGACTTAGGGCTGGGGGAAAAACTCCTTCAGAGGGAGTAGGAATGAAAAAATCATGCAAGCTGGGAATATCGTTATTACCTCAATTAGGGCTGAAAAAACTCTTTTTTTGAGGGAGTAGAAATGAAAACAAGCCTGCAAGCTGGGAAGAGCTGGGAAAATAATTAGTATCTCTTTAGAACTGGAATTTTTTTTTTTAAAGTTACATTCAGAATATAAGACAAACCCACATTTTCAGCCTATTTTTTGGAGGGGGAGATGCATCTTATACTCTGAAAAATACAATACAGTGGTACCTCGAGATACGAGTTTAATTCGTTCCGGACCTGGGCTCTTAAGTCGAGCAGCTCTTATCTCGAACGACTTTTCCCCATAGGAATTAATGTAAATAATTTTAATTGGTTCCAGCCCTCAAAAAACTCACAAAGTTAGTCTAAATTATGCAGAAAGACATGTTTTTAATGAAGAAATGTACATGTACATATAAATGAATAATGAAGTTTCTTTCACTTAACTTGTAAACTTTCTTAAACTTTTAAATTTACATATGTTCAACTTCTCTGCCACCCAATCCTGTAGGACAGAGGTCCCCAACCCTTTTTGCACCAGGGACCGGCTTTAAGCGATCAAGAGAGGAATGGGTGAATGAATGGACGGAGGGTGGGAAGGAAGGAAGGAAAGAGGGAAGGGACAGGAACAGAGGAAGGAAGGAAGGAAACTTATGAAAGGGGAGAGTAAGAGAGGAATGAGTGAAGGGAGGGAGGGAGGGAGGGAAGAAGGTGGGAAGGAGAAAGAAAAGAAGAAATAGAGGAAGGGAAGGTAAAAGAGAGAAAGAAAAAGAGCAAGAAAGAAAGAAAGAAAGAAAGAAAGGGGGAAGGGACAGGAACAGAGGAAGGAAGCAAGGAAACTTATGAAAGGGGAGAGTAAGAGAGGAATGAGTGAAGGGAGGGAGGGAGGGAAGAAGGTGGGAAGGAGAAAGAAAAGAAGAAATAGAGGAAGGGAAGGTAAAAGAGAGAAAGAAAAAGAGCAAGAAAGAAAGCTGCAAGCACCCCCCCGAGCCCCCCAGGCCGGCTGCAACCTTTTAAAACACGCGCGCCGCTTCGCAGCTGTCTCCTGAAGCCGAACGCGGAAGTTAGCGTTTGGCTTCAGGAGACAGCTCCTTGGCGCTTGTATCTCGAATTTGGGCTTGTAAGTAGAACAAAAATATCTCTCCCCTCCCAGCTCTTATCTCGAGTTGCTCTTAAGTAGAGCAGCTCTTATGTCGGGGTTCCACTGTATATTGGAAACATCTAATCAGTAATATTGTCCACATAACATAAGTAACTAAGTAAATAAAATATCAGGAATAATCCTTTAGAAGTCATCTGAACCATGGAGACACTGGATGGATTAGTAACAAATATAGCTGTTACCTTTTGATAAAAATAAAATAAAAGGACAATTGAAAGAGGAAGAAATTTTGTAACAACCATCAAGTTGTTACAAAGTTGAGTTTGCCTTGGGTGAAATCCAAAACAGCACACCTATATAGTTTTCTTAGCAGTAGTGTTTCATTTTTATTTTTTAAATTCCTAATAACCTGCAACCTGGGAATTAACCTACAACCCAGGCTCTTAGTCAAGAGTTAACTATGCTTCAATTTTAAGCCCAGATTGAAAATAGTAGTTGAAGCACTAGGTTGCATATCACAACTTATAATGCTTGGTATTTGTTTGTAAATCTCATTATTATTTAACTATTTCAAATAAATCCATTCCATATTTATTCCCATCGCGAATTGTTTCTAATTTTCCATAAATAATAGTCAGTAGATGGGAAAGGTTTGAAGATATTTTCTTCTCCCATTTGAAACACTTAAACCATTTCTCCTGGTTAAAATATTTCATTCTTTGTGTCTTTGCAATGAAGGAAATGGGAAAAAAATACAGTGAATAAAATCAAGGCCGCTGAATTTCATCAGACCTTAAGCGGTTTTATGATTCTATGTCCTTAACTCTTTTATACATAGAATGCCAAGAGTTTTCTGTCAAGTTTGCAAATATTGTCAATTAATTAACTTTAATTGGGAACAACTGTGCATATTATGTGTGTGATATGATGTGAACAAGGTATTGCCCTCCTAAAAATTTGGGAGGAATGCAGTCATGATACTGATCTATGCTTGAAAAACATATATATGTGTTGTGGTTAGCTCTGGCCCAGTTCCTGCCCCAAGGACTGTGGATGTGGGGGAGACATCCACATGCTGCAGGCCTGTTTTGCCCCCAGTGGAATCTGCTGATGAAGGCTCCTCTGACCAAGAAGACATTAGTGACAGGGAGGAGGAGAGTGTGGCAGACAGCTCAGAAGGAGATCAATTATCTAGCTCCTCCTTGGATTCAGAACAAGAGTTAATGATATAGCCACGCATACGGAGAGCGATGCATAGGCAACAACAACTGAGAGATTATTATCAAAGAAAATGAGGCCACCTGTGGTTGGGTGGGGCTGTGGTAATTAGTGAAGCTGCTATTAATAGCAGCCTGTGGGCTTGGCCATTGTGGAGGATTATCTGATCATTGTGTTTCGTGACTGCTTCACTGACTTTGACCTTTTGTGTGCTGATTTTTCCCCACTCTGAAACTAAACCAGGGCAAAGTGTGTTTTACTTTGTGAAAGAAGGACTGTGAATTGCCTCACAGCTGCAAGCTAAGTATCACAGAACTGATAAGGGACTTGTACAAATTACCAGTTTGTTTGGAGACGAGTGCTATTTGCTATACCAAAAAAGGGCTTGGTTTAAGTGAATTTTCATTATAAAGAACATTGTTTTGAATTTTCAAACGTGTGTGTGTCTGAAATTTGTACCTGTGAATTTTTGGGAGGAATCTACCAGAGAGCCCGACAGAACATATAAGGTACTTTTTTATTCTTTGTATTCATCTAATCTTGAGTTTTAACATTTCATATTGTTAGATTTTCACCAATTTCATATTCCCAAAGTAGCATTTACACTTCTTTATTTGATTTTCCTGGCTTAAATAAAACACATTTGAAGTTGCTGAACAGCATTTTTCAAGCTGGGAAAAATTAGACATGAACCTGAAACACAAATCTGAGTTCCTATGTTGTTGTTGTTTCAATGACTATGTAATTTTATCAGGGTGGAGTTGGGTCAACTGAATGGAGCTTCAACATTTACTGGCTGGATGCCGTTCCTCAAACATAGGCAAGACTCACAACAGATATTTTCTCTTTGCACCCAGAGAAAAAAATATTTGCTGCTACCTAGGATTGAACTCACAGCCTCCTGATTGTGAGGTAAAAGTTTCACATATAGGCCACCACACTTCTCTTGATTGAAATTCTAAAATAAGAAAATCTTCTGGTGAGATTCTGGTGAGATACATTTTTTTTTAATTCTAAGCAATTATATAAATGAAATGCTGGAGTTAAATCTTTAGCACAAATTCAAATTAATCTAATGATAACAAAAAAATGAAGTTATACAGAACCAACTAACAAACTTAGAATTCCCAAGTGTATAATGCAAAATTGCCCGGGTCACTGAATTTAATTAGAAATATATATATATTTCTTATTCAATCTATTATAGTGGTGGATTTTAGTCTTGGTTGAATTTTATGTCTTTTCTGCACCTCTTAAATACCCAAGGGAAGCATAAGGTTTGTAATTCCTAATGGCTAATTGGAAAATATCCATTATGAGAGCAGACTGTGTGAGTAGCATGCAATGATCTATTTTATACATGAAACTAGAGACACTAAAAGTCAACAGATGGCAGCAGATATTCTTTGGAGAAAAATTAATTAAGCCACCCCTCCAATTGACTGTTGAATTTACATTCCATTCTTTCTTCAAAGGGTATTTTCCCTTAATAAAATCCAATAAATTAGGTAATAGTATTTTTGAACAAGCCTATTATGGAACTGTAGCTGAAGTCAGGTTTGAATCTAGTATTGAATCTAGTATTTCCCCACAGAAAGAACAACATAATTATTAATATCTCCAGATATCAATTAAAACCATCTTGGGTTAAGCTTGATGGCTTAACTGATGGCTATAGTATATGGATATGACCTTCCAGTTTTCTTGATAAAAGAAGTGGTTTGTCACTGTATTTTTCTAGGATTTTATTTCTTGTTCAGTAGCCCACCTCAACCTACTGATCAACCAATAATCATTATACACAATATCACTGTTCCAAATAATTGTCTGATTTACAGTGACAAAATATTTTGCCTAATTCAGTGTCAGATTTCCAATGCAAGAAAGCTTGAGTTTCCTCAAAGTTCTATTTTATTAGAGATGTCATATTGGAACATCTGGGAAAACTGAATATGAAAGCTTTCAGGTTTCCACCACCCAAAGGAAAGGTCAAGTGCCTGCCCAGCACCCACAAGTCCATCACATTGTCCAATCAATGCAGCTTCCCAGCTGGAGATGTTTCCTAACACGAATCCCAGCGACCGGTTAGGTCCCACAGAGTCGGCCTTCTCCGGGTCCCGTCAACCAAACAATGCCGTCTGGCGGGACCCAGGGGAAGAGCCTTCTCTGTGGGGCCCCCGACCCTCTGGAACCAGCTCCCCCCTGAGATTAGGATTGCCCCCACCCTCCCTGCCTTTCGTAAACTCCTTAAGACCCACCTCTGCCGTCAGGCATGGGGGAACTAAACATCTCCCCCTTGCCCATGTTGTTTTGCCATTAATTGATTGACTGTGTGCCTGTTTTTATATACATTGGGATTGTTTTATGAATTTTTTAATTTTAAACTGTAATTAGATTGGTGGGCATTGGATTTGTTATTATGTACTGTTTTTATTATTGTTGTGAGCCGCCCCGAGTTTGCGGAGAGGGGCGGCATATAAATCCAATAAATCTAAATCTAATCTAATCTAATCTAACCACTCCCCATCAGGTACAGGCAATATGGCCTTGACTCTCTGCGAAAAGAATGTTATTTTGACTACAAAAGTTCACCATCACTGTCCTAGGTTCTTCAACGGTAAATTGTCTTAACATTAAATTTTTATTTATATATAAATCTTACAAACTGTATTTCCTTTACAGTTTTTCTCTATAAACCTATTAATAAATATATCTGTTATATCCAAATTTATAGAGTCATATAGTCATTTTTAAAGAAAATATCAATATATACAGTTATACATCTTTTTTCTTTCTATTCTTCCTTTTCAATCAGTTATAAAATAGATTCCAAACTTCAAAATATTCTGAATCCTCTTTTTAGTTTAATTCTATCATCAACTTATCTGATTCTGCACATTCCATTTTTTTTTAAAGAATTATACTGTTGGGTTGTTTGTCAGGATATTCTCAATTGTGTGCCAGGCATATTCGCACTGCTGTCAAAATATGTAGTATAATATACCAATATTTATTTTCTATTTTGTGATCCAATATCCCTATTAAGAACATTTCAGGTTTCATATTAATTTTTTGTTCCATTATTTCTTCAAGACTGATGTGTATCTTTTTCCAATTTTGTTAAATTATAGGGCAGGTCCACCACATGTGATAAAAGGATCCATTTTTGTGTTGGCATTTCCAAATTTGGGGTTCATGTTTTGATACATTTTGGACAATATTGCTGATGATAGGTCCCATCTATAGTACATTTTATAGAGATTTTCCTTGTATGAGGCAGCCTTACTTAGTTTACAATTTTTACTCCAGATTTTTTCCCATTGATCCAAATTTATGTTGTACCCCAAATTTTGCAGTCTTTCAAGACCCCCTTTTAATTATAGGCTGCTCATCTGACCTCACAGTAACTCTGGGCAGCTTACAATCATCAATAATAAAAATTACATCAATTAAAACATAAATAGGTTCGTATAAAATCCGGAACTCTATGACCCAATTTTTTTAAAAAATGGAAATGTGAACAGAAAGGGAGGTGGGATCGTTGTTAATTGAACAATCATCTCCACTGTGATACTCCCCCCATTGGAGCCCCAAGAAAATTGACAGAGCCAGGTCTTTCAAAAGGTTCAACAGCATCAAGGGCAGAGGTGGGTTTCTACTGATTCTAACCAGTTCTTCAGAGCCGTTAGTGATGATGTTACAGAGCCGGTTATGTCAGTGCCAGTCCATTGGCCACCATCTTGTTTTCGGCTTCAGTGCATGTACAGAAGCTGAGTTTTTGGCACAGCGCATACACCTGTGTGCAATACATGCGCAGCCATGTGGTGGGGGAGGAAGCGAACCAGCAGTGAGGCAAGTTAGAACCCATCCCGATCAGTGTAAGAGCCTACCTTACACTGGGGAGCAAGATGTTCTACAGGCCATCCTCCTTTATCTTGATTTTTCATGAAGTAAATGATATAGCAATAGTGCTGCTCCTGATTCTTTAGCTTCCTGCAATAAAAAGCACTCTAACAAGATATTAGCACAATGGCAGTTTAGACCATACGGACTGATAACCATCATACCATTTTCAAGTAATTTGTATTTTGCTGAGTCATGCTAAATTCTAATACATTTTTACATAATATCAAGAGGTTGGAAAAATAGTTGCTTTTGTCTGCCTAGAATGAAGAAAGCAGTTTTGTTCTCAGATCATTCCAGAAGAACTATATTGGCACCAGGGAAGGCAAAAATAGTCTACATTTAGAGCAATTTAGAGCACTGCACGCTAGAATAACTAGACACAAGAACAGTTTTTCCCCAAAATACCATCACTCTGCTAAACAAATAATTCCATCAACACTGTCTATTTACTAAGTCTGCAATACTATTAATATTCTCATCATTCCCATCACCCATTCTCCTCTCACTAATGACTGTATGACTGTAACTTTGTGGCATGTATCCTTACAATTTATATTGACTGGTTCCTAATATGATTGGATTGCTTATTTATACCTAGATTATCATTAAATGTTGTATCTGATGATGCTTCGCTAAAGTGTATTTTATGTACACTGAGAGCATATGCACCAAGACAAATTCCTTGTGTGTCCAATCACACTTGGCCAATAAATTCTATTCTATTCTAGTGAATTAAAATTACATCAGCAGATCACTTAAACAAATGCACAAAGTGCTTAGACTGGTGTCAAACTAAATTGCATGAGGTGAGAGAAGAAAAAACTAGGGGAAGATGGAAGGACTATGGAGATGCTGCTTACACCTGAGGCACATTACTAATACTTTATCACTTAAGGTACTTTACAGTTACAATGTGTTAAAAAATTACCAGTTCTGTTGAGACCTACTGAAATAACCTGAAACCCTTTGATGTACTTGAATTCAAAAGTACTGCTAATGGTTTTTTCCAAAATGGTCATATTAAATTGGACAAAGAAAATATGAAGTTGTCTCTGATGCTGGGGTCTGTAATGGTTTTGTTTGTATAAATGAGGGAGCAAATAAACGTATTGGTTTATTAAATAGGAATGGAAAACTAATGATTACGGGTAGAGCAACTATTTTAGAATTGAAAATGAAGATATACAAGTGATGGTTTCTGCCTTTCAGATTTGAATAACAGTGGTAAAGAAACTAGTGAAGAAATATGTGGATTGGAACAAAGGCCTTGGAGCAGTTTTCAGATGCTGTAATGTGTCTATACTTACAAAGATGAGAATTCTAGAAATGGTCTTCTCTGAAACTCCCTATGAATGTGAAAAAAGCATTTAAAACATTGGTTCTCAACCTGGGGGTCAGGACCCCCTTGGGGGTCAAATTAATTATTTGACAGGAGTCGCCTAAGACCATGGGAAAAGACAAATTTCCCATGGTGTTATGAACAAAAGCTTCTATTATGGCGCCTCGGAACATAGTTTTACAATCTGACCAATCAGGCATTTACAGTGGGAGTGTCCCTCTGACCTTCCTGCCAATCATCTTAAAGCTCTGTTGGGAGAACTGGGGCTAGACCCATGGTTAAGGGTCACCACAACATAAGAACTATATTAAGGGGTCGTAGCATTAGAAAGGTTGAGAACCACTGATTTAGAAGAAAGAGTCATGATGCTTTTGATACTGTGGTGCTGGAAAAGACTCCCAAGAATACCATGGATAACCAACAAAACAAATTGATATTTCTCTCTCTGGGTGCAATGAATAATTGTCTGCTGTGAACTTCTCATAGGCATCAGGAAAGGTATCCGGCCAGTAAATGCTCAAGCTCTATTTAGTTGTCCCAATCCACTTCAATGCAAGGAATTACAGGGTTGTTAAAAGAAAAAAAATCGTATCATTTGAAGACCTGAAAGGCTAATTGGGGACAGATCATGCTGGAGAAATTCTACAGTATATTTGTAGTCGCTAAGATTGGTATTGAGGCAATTGCACAAAATCAATCATATATTACATTATGCTTTCAATGTTGATGACTAGTTGGTCATTAACAAATAATAACTATAGTTAATAATAGTAAATAATAGTAAATAACAACAAAAGAGTTGTGGTGGCATAGAAATGTAATTAATTAAAAGAAAAAAAATAAAATAAACTCCTGTTCTGAATCTTATCTTTGCCAGGAACACATTAAGTGATATTTTACGCAAGCTCACTTTCTATCTCCCCTTAGGCAAAGCATTTGATAAATGATTTTGGTGAAGCTGCTTAGCACGTGAATGATTAGACCACTTTTGTTTTCTTTTTATATTATTGCAACATTTTCTGCAAGAGAAGAAATGAGCCAATGCCATACATTTATTATACCGAAAAGTGATACTAAAGAAAAATAGTGCCAAGATCTATTAACCTTGGGACACATTCATAGCTGCCAATACCACCCTACATATGTATTTATTCAGCCTTATTGAGCGGTGAAGACTGCAGATTTATAAAAGAGAGGCATTGAATAGCTATAGTACAATGCCATTGCAAAAAAAGTATTTCAGACAAAATGCTATATCGCAGTGGATATTATTTTAAAATAATTCAGATCTTAGCAATTAACTGTTTCATGCTTGGCCAGCACAGTAATTTGAGAACATCTGATTTATGATAACTTTTACATCTCATGAATTCATGCCAGTTGACGAATGGATGATCATCATTCTTGTTTGCACCAAACATCTTTGAATAAGAGTCTGCGAAAATATATTATGGTACAGTATATCTGCAGGACAAAAATTAACAACAATTGTTTTTGTTTTAAAGTCAATTACTTCCATAAGATTAAAGATTAGATTAGATTAGATTTATTGGATTTATATGCCGCCCTTCTCCGAAAACTCAGGGCGGCTCACAACAAGATAAAAACAATAAATAATAACAAATCCAATACCCACCAATCCAATTACAATTTTAAGCTAAAAATTCATAAAAACAACCCCAGAATATTAAAAAACACGCATACAATCAATCTAACACCAAAACAACATGGGCAAGGGGGAGATGTTTCAGTTCCCCCATGCCTGACGGCAGAGGTGGGTTTTAAGGAGTTTGCGAAAGGCAAGGAGGGTGGGGGCAATCCTAATCTCAGGGGGGAGCTGGTTCCAGAGGGTTGGAGCCACCACAGAGAAGGCTCTTCCCCTGGGTCCCGCCAGACGACATTGTTTAGTCGACGGGACCCGGAGAAGGCCAACTCTGTGGGACCGAAATGGTCACTGGGATTCGTGCGGCAGAAAGCGGTCCCGGAGATATTCTGGTCCGGTGCCATGAAGGGCTTTATAGGTCATAACCAACACTTTGAATTGTGACCGGAAACTGATCGGCAACCAATGCAGACTGCGGAGTGTTGGAGTAGCATGGGCATACTTAGAGAAGCCCATAATTGCTCTCGCAGCTGCATTCTGCACGATCTGAAGTTTCCGAACACTTTTCAAAGGTAGCCCCATGTAGAGAGCGTTACAGTAGTTGAGCCTCGAGGTGATGAGGGCATGAGTGACTGTGAGCAGTGAGACCTGGTCCAAATAGGGCCGCAACTGGTGC